>NW_027526286.1:128273-187289 GCF_048455015.1 Haemaphysalis longicornis
GATGCGCGCAAATTTTATATTAGGGAGTATAGTAATCGATTGTCAGTTCTTTTTTTCGCCCATCCGTGCTTGTGCTTATTATTCGCAATCACCTGATAACCACACCACCGCCGTTAGCCGCCGTCTGCGCAACTCGCCAAGGTGGCATCGGTGGAGGCGAGGGGAAAAGTAGTTGTGGAAGAGGTGTCAGCGGTGGCGAGGAGCCCCGGAGCTGCGCCGAGTAAATCGATGACACCGGAATGAAAGTGGGGGGGTCAGACATATACAGCTTTGCAGTAAAACGCTTCCAATGGCCGGGGTTGAACCCGGTTATATCGTGTTTTAGAGCCGGCATCTATCCTATTGCTACAATTGGAGATTTTTTTCTTTATTGCCTTACTTTGACAATACAAACACCCACAAGAAAACACTACATCGATAAAACTGCTAGCCGACACTCAGGTAGCAGAAAGCCTGCTAAAATTGTTTCATGCTTGTTAATGTTTCCACCACAAGCAATCATTGTGGAGGCTCAGGCTGAGCCCTCCATACTTCAATAATCAACGGAATGGACTAAGAAATATACTCCTTAGAGCGTTGGGCATCACCATCACGGCATCAACAATCAGGCAGTGACCTAGCTATAGCGCGAGCTGTATTCTTCTCGTTTTTGGCGCATTTCCGCTGCGTCTCAGGAAGTGTTCGCGTGATCAGCGAACGCCCGGCGGCATGCGCTACACTGCTGCACCTCGCTACGCGCTGCCGCAGCTGGCCAGCATATTGCAAATCGTGTTGGAACCTGCCGCGCAAATGTCACGTGGTTCGAATTACCCCCCACGAAGGTGCAGCGAGCACGGTGTTGCAAAGTGCGTTTGAACCTTCCGCGCCAATGTCACGCGGTTTGTATTAGCGGAGAATGGAACATCGTCTGGGGAAAGTGTCAGGCAAGGGCGCTCCTTCGTGGCGACGCAAGATACGTGTGAGGTAAAAGGCAGTGAGAGAGATGACGCCGTAGCCGCACGTGTGGTATTCCACCTCACCTGTCGCTAGACGCTCATCTCCGTTGTCGTTCTTTCGTCGCTGCTGCATTTGCTCACCCGGTTAGGCGGACATAAACAGACGCCGCTCCCGCGAACCTCAGGTAATGGCTGCCAAAGTGCTGCCCCCTAAAATGATCTGAACCGGCCGTCGCCGTTTGCGCTAAAATTCCACTTCGCCAAATAGCTGCGAATACCTCCCGGTTGAAGATAAACTTGCCCAGTTGGAGGAGCGGCGTGAGCCCATATTTCCTTTTCAGCTTGGAAGGCCTTCCGAGCGACATTTTAACCGGTGTCTTTTACCCGTAAGTATTTGCCATCACCGGTTGACGGTTTATGCGTGCACGGTTGGCGGTTGGAAAAAAGAGGCCGTCCACGCATAGCAAGGCTTCATACCGCTGCCGATGAAATGCCGGTTGTGCTGATGCGAGATTTAGATGTCGAAATTACACGGCTCAATGCCCTTAGTCAGCTGTGCTGCTTAATCGAGTGGTTCGGGTTTCGGTTGATGTGTTACACAGACATTTACAGAGACGGCAAGATGCCTACGAGGGGGAAGGGAAACGGACAGCCACATGTTCGTATGCGAGAATAGAGCTCAAAAGCTTCCAGGTTTTATATCGTCATGAAACGGATGCATGCCGTTTGTTTGGAGGAAGAAGAGCAACTATTGAAGCTTTGGCCTGAACCCAAGCGCTAACGGGCGCAAAAACGGCAGAACGCTGCTGGCGCAGCCGTTAACGCCTCAAGTTCAGCGCACCCAGTACAGACGAATCCCTCCGAGATGAACAGCCACTTGCCGGCTTGGAACGCCGGCGGGAGCCAACATCACTCCTTCAGAGGGCTTTCAGGGGATACTTTCGACCGCGTCTGTTTCTTCTAAGCACGCACACATGACCTGTTGCCGGTTTATGCATGCGCAGGTTTGTAGTGGAATACTGGGAGGGGGAAGGGGAGGGGTGTGCACGAGCAGCTATAGGTTTCATGCCTGTAATTATGGATGGCACGTCCGTTGTGCTGGTGCGAGGTTTAAACGCGAACGTTAAACGGCCTGATGGGTAATGAGTGCATTTTACTAGCGCAAAAGACGGACCACACGAGTAGGAAAAATACAGTACGAACGCTAGACATCAACTGGATTTATTAGAAAATTCACATACACGCCATGACAGCGGCGCACGCGCAGGGGAAAAAAAGAGAGAGGGAGAGAAAAAGTGACACTTATTAATAAACACGTGGCCGGGTTAATCTTTGCTGAAGGAACCTCAGTTCTTTAGTAGACAATGCCACAGAAGGGGCGCTGATACACTCGGCGCCTTCTTGGTGGATAGAATATGCCTCATAGATTTCACGTTCACGTTGGGAGCGTGCCCTGCGCAGGACCTGTTTTTTCGAATTCTGGAGTACATTTGCACCTGCGACAATGGTCGGCCAAGTGCCTCCCTCCCATTACAGCCAATACTGGTGAACGAGGCTCTCTAAGCCTGTCATTCAGGCATCGCCCCGTCTGACCAATTTAACATTTACGGCGTGTCCAGCGGATTGCGATAAACTACGCCAGTATTGCATGGCACAAAGCGCGTGGCGTGCTTCTGCAAGCACTCAGGTCTTTTCGTTTTATTGTTCTCCTTGTGGCACATTTTCGCCAACTTGTGGGAGCCGAAAACACAACGCGCACTCCGCATTTTCCCGCCACCTTTTTGAGGCGATGCGAGAGCTGGTGGATGTAAGGGACCACCGCTGGTCTCACTCTTTCGGGCGGATCATCGCCCACGGCATTGTCTGGCGCCTTTTATTTCGGCGACAGGGCTCTCAGCCACACTGGCAATGGTTTCTGGGGGGAAACCTGCGCTTTTTAAGCGCTTGACCTGTGTCGTGACGCTAGTGCCAATCTGGTGTTCACAGGACTTATCTACAGCAAGGCGCAGGCAGTTCTTTGCTATACCCCTTTTTATAATTTTTGAATGGGCCGAATCATAAATCAAAATTTCTTTTTTTGATCGCGGATTGTACCTCCAGCATACGTTTTCACGGTTCATGCAAATGCATATGTCAAGGTACTGCAGACAACCGTTTTTTGGCATTTCGTACGTGAACCAAAGTCCTTGAGCATTTGCCCTAAAAACGTCTAGAACACTGTCGACAAGAGGGGCACTTACTAGAGGCTCGACCCACTTTTAAAATAACCAGATAGTCGTCAACGTATCTAGAAACCGTGGCAACAATTGCTGTGTCAAGGCACGGGGCAATACGCTTGTCAAAATAGGATAAAACCAAGTCACTTAAATTCGGTGCAATACAGGAACCTATACATATTCCTTCGCTCTGAACAACGTAGTCATCACTAAAGTGCACCACAGTTGAAGAAAGGTAAGAACTCAGCAATTCTAAAAAAATGTCAACAGATACCCCTGCAGAATTTGGGAAGGCCACCGGCCCGAAGTCATCTATGCACTCTCTGACTGCACACATAATTGCCTTCTGAGGCAGTAAATAGAAAAGATCCTCAACGTCAACTGAACACGCATAAAACGATTCCCCACAAAAGTGCTGTTCACACAGAACTTCCAAAACTTGCTGGGAGTTCCGCACTAAAAACGGGTCATTGACTGGTAAAAGGTTGAGATGCTTCTGGATAAATTTAGACAATGCTCCTTGCCTGATGGGACCTGTCCAGAGTCCTTTGTGGTAGAGTGGATTGGGTTTGTGTGTTACACAAACACTAACATGCTTACGACGTGGGAAGGACACAGGCAGCTCGGTGTTTGTCTGCAAGGACAAAGCTTGGATCCTTCAGCGGTCCATTCAGATAATTGTCTAGGAAATATCCTCCATCGTAAATTACGATAAACGCGGTTTGTTTCGTGCACTCCGTGGACTGCGTCCAGCTTTGCAGGTCATCCTTCTTCACAGAGTGGAAGGGCAATAATTGTTTTTCACTTTTTACCCCCGATCATCCATCATCCTCAGAGAAAGTTGGTTTTTCTGCAGTGCGTATTGGACTACAATGGCATCTGTGAGGACACAAAAGCTTCGCTTACAAAGCGGATGGGGTAAAAAATGATGTGCAACAAACGATTATGATCACCAATAGTTGGTGAGTATTTTCACAAACTTGCATATCTTAGCTTTAACTACGATGGCTCACTACGCCACGGAGCGGAATATTTCTCTTCTAATGGTGATTACAACCACTGTCCGCCGAATTAAATTGACTATACACTCGGTGCGTTCTCACATGTGCTGGCTTTGGGAAAGTTCACAGAGCCTGCTTATCTGCCTTTCTGGCCAAGCTCTGATTAGTCGAATGTACCAGAGTACACCCTCACACATCATCCAACTGTTTTTGTACAAAACGACTCCACACAAACTTGCACGCATCTGCGAGTAGCGCTTACATGCGTAAGCGCTACTCGCAGTAACTCTCTCTAGCCGTACAATGCTTTGCAGTTGTACACTATTCAAAATTATTTAAACACTTTTTTTCTGTTTGGGAGCATAGCCGTTAGAAATGTCAGCTCATACCAGTCGCAAGTTCATCGTTTACATATAACCCATGGAGCACTATGGATTCTCATGCCTGGCCACTGCTATACATTCGTTTTTGCCTTCTTCATACCTGCCGTCAAGGCCGATGCAAGGCCTTAAAACTTCACTTTATTGCCCAGATGCTATACGTCACGACCTGCTTAATTTCCGCATGTGTTCTTCGTTCTCAACGCAAAGTTTTCCCCCTTGCTAGCGAAACAACTCACACCGCCGAAAACAAAACATTAGTACGAACTTTATTTCCGAAAAAGTCGATCCGAAGTAGGTCTCTGCATTCAGTATGCTTTGTCTTCTAAATGTGTAATATTCACGCAGCTCCCGGTTTGTATCGCAGTACTGATGCACACTAACGCTTAACACGCTGCCTTCTTACAGGAATGTGTAGTTCTCAAATATACTGTTACGCGCAGACGGTCCTGTCTCCGCAGGATTTGACTCCCAACAGTACTTCTATTACTATACTCACAAAAGCACCTCCAACCTTAGAAGCAGTTTATCACCCTCAACGTAACCATTCCTCTCTATGTCGCCCGGCTCAATCGTGGTGCAAGCAAATTGTATAGAAGTGTTGCTTCTTCCGATCGGTCTACAAAAACAGACCCTGTAATACCCAGACAAAACTGGCGTTCCGACACGATGCAGTTCATGTCGTGTCTCGGGGTGAACGATGCTGAGTTTCAATTTTTTCGTAAATGGCCACTCAAGAAAGTCGTCTTCTCTGCCCTCGTGCAGTTGAAAGCGCAACTCAAGATGCACGCTGTCGCCGTCTTTTCTAAATGTAATTCCCCAAGACATTACGTAGCGCAGTAGGCATACTTTGTCGCTCATTCTATAAGACCAACCACATTTCAGTGCCTTTTCTTTGAGTGCCGCATATCCCTTCAGGACCCACTGATGCGTTTTGGAGTCTCTTGGAGCCGACGTCAACACTGACTCTATGGCGTTCATCAAGGATTCGCATTTCTCAGTGTAAACGGCTTTTATCTCTGCTACGTTCCGATCTAAGGCAGGCCCGAAGTGTTGGGTTAAGGATCCCTTGAGATTGTTAATTTTGCGGCAAACATCAACTAGTTTGTCGTTCTGAGAGCCGCTCTGTAAGGACAGTTGAACGAGCTTAGCTTCCAGTTGGCCTACCCTCGTTTCTACCGTTTTTTGTTGCGCTGAGAGGGCTTTCATCTCGGCTGAGGCCCGTTGAAACTGTTCTGCTTGTGCTTCCTTCATATAATTAATGTTTTGGCAAACTTTTTCGCTCTGGGAGCCGCTCTCAAAGGATAGCTGTGCAAGCTTCGCATCTAGTTCGCGTACTCGCTGCTCTAGTTTTCTTTCTAATGCTGCAAAATGTGCATTTTCATGGTTGTTAGTCCCCTGTGGTGCTTCAGGCGCAGCGTGCAATACAAGTGTTGTACATCGGGACGTAAGGTGTGCACACACGTCGCGGCTCAGCACGTCCGCCGAGCAGTTGGGGCAGCGGGTGACGTGGTGCCTGCAGTCATGGCGAACGTGCTCGGCGACCTGCGAAGCCGGAAGGACGACACCGCAGCCGTTCGCTTCGTTCCAGCAGTGAACCTGCGTAAAGGATAAAACAACGAAGCAGTCAGAGTAAAAGAAAACCACATGCTACAACTTAATTTGAATCTCACATTTGTCGCCTTGCATTTACCCACGTGGGCAAATGGGTGTACGGGACAGCAAGACAATCGAATGCGAAGATTACTTGGTTCCGTGGCAACCGCCACACATTTTTTCATGAGTAAATTCACTGCCGAATTGGCACCAATGCTGCGGTAGTACGATACAGTAAAAAGTGTGGTGCGTTGACCGTACCTTGGTTTTGTTGGTGGAGTGTGACAAGTTATCGCCGTATAGAACGACTGAAGGGAATAGTGGTGTGTTTGTCGCATTTCTTTGTGGGAACATGGTCGACTGAACGTGCAAAAAACGGTAACCGGTAAGTTTGCATTTGTTGCAGCAAGAAAGGCTGCAACCAGTTTGTGTTTTTTTTTAATTTTCACTAACACCCATGAATACTTCGAACTGGCTCAATATATAGTAGAGTATCAGGTCAAATATTGCCAGCCCAAAGGTTCAGCTAACTACCCAACACTATTACGCACAAGCTTATTCCTCTTAGAGTCTGGATATCCCTATTTGTGGTAGCCGGAAAGATTAGCTGGCCAGATTACTGGCTTTATGGCGTGCTATCAACGTGGAGCTCGATGTAGATTTCTTTCGTGAAAGAGAAAACTCAAAACATCCGGCCTGTATGAACTATCCACGCACGTTAGGAATATCCAGGGCGTCCAAAGTAATCCGCAGTGCTCCGTTCACCCCAGAACACGAATTTCAATGACAATGGAAGGCGAGAGGGGCACATATTTTGGGAATTAATGCAAGCCATAAAAAATAACCGCTTACTACATATCTCTTGCGTTATTGAGCCTTTCTGATCCACAATCCTCCGCCTATAGTTTGGTAGCCTGATGTCCATTATTTCATGACTTCATCCTACGTAGACAGCAAATACACTGTGGCTGCTTAAGCTGTACCCGCTGACGGAACCGCAACGCAGCTGAGACCTTTGAACGTTGTGCACCAGAGAACTCAACGCACAGCCTTCGAAGCGTGAGCGCGATCAGGTTAATGGAGTGAGAACCTCCGCGCAAGCGCGCTTTTCTCAGGCTGTTGGGGCATAAGGCGTTCCAAAAAATCTAGTGCCTGGACACCGCAGGTACGCTGCATACTTATTCAGCTGCCCCTTTTACTGCCACTGTGGCGCCAAGCAATTTAGGTCCGTAGCATGCATCACATCAAAAGTATTATTCTTGTTTCCACATGTATCATGTGTATTTTAAAAAGAGTAAAGGAACCATGCCAAACCTCGCGCTGATGTGCAAAATCTTCTTTTCACTAAACATATCTGCGCACGAGTATTATCACTAATAACGAGCTAGTGTTGTCTAGCACCACATTCAGCAAAGACCTTGTGCAGTACTATTGGTGAAGCCGGAGCTTTCTTTTTGCTAGGTTGAGCAGCGGTACTGAAATACGTGATTGAAAGTCACGCAGCGGCGTTGAATTGTAGCGCTCTAAAAGGTTTGTACTGGGCTCATGGGGTCTCTCTATTTGATGCACTTCGCGTCGATGCAGGCAGGTGGCGTGAGAGGCCATGCATGAGAAGTCCTTAAATATCTACAGGATCGGGAAGCAGAAGATCACAAGGGAAAAATTATTCGATAATACCAAAGGGAGTGCATTGCTTTTTCAAGCCCGAGCGGGCTGCTTGAGGACAAAAACGCTTATCCGTGAGCCAGTACAGGAAGAACTATGCGCAGGCTGCGGAAATGAGCGAGAAACCATGCGACATATTGTAACGGAGTGCAAAAGTATCCGTCCAGCCCTCAGTGATGGAGCCATCCAGCTTCCCGAAGCCCTTGGCTTTAAGGTTAGCGGAAAAGTGAACTGGACAGCAGTAGAGGTTAGCAAAAAAAGATTAGAATGTTGGTGGGAAAAGAGCAGATAACAATCTGGGAAGACATGCAAACAAATACGTCAGACTAGCACAAAAATGTCGTAAAAGTATTTTCTTTTTATTTTGACATTATGTTTTACTATTTTGTTTGTATTTGCTTGGCGATGTGATTGTACAGTGGCGTTGCGACTGAGGCCGCTGTGCAACGCCACCCCGTTACAAAGGGAAAGCCACTAAGCATCATCATAATCATCGAAAAGTTCGCTTCTTCATAAAGCTGAAGCGGAACAAGTTTTTGTAAACAAGAATTTAAAAAATCGGTAATTGGTCGTATACATAAAAATAAGAGACATTTTAATTCAAAGGGCGTTGTATTATCTTCGGCACTGCTTCCGTTCAGGGTTTGGTTTCTTACGCGTCACCATGAGCTCATCGGTTTTGTGTCCGCGCAGTTTTAGTGGTTTTCCGGGACATTTTTTGTGCGCGGGTGCTGTAGTTGCCTATCTCGCAATCTTCGCAGTATACCTTTTGTTCTAGTCGTCCATAGAACGACGATTTCTTCCGATTACTACATCGATCACCCATGCAAGTATTACGTTTGTGGACCATTTCAACAGCGCGCCCTGATCCACCAAGTGCCAGCGCACTTTTTTTGTATATGAAAGTATTTATCTGTATCGTGCAAGCGCGAATGAAGAACAATAGGAAGGGCATGTGGAACACTAAGTTTATATCGCCTTTCTTCTCGAAGGTGTGGCATAACTGAATTTGTTTTGTTTAACTAGGTCCTGTTGTGGTTGTGTGCCTCCTACTTTTTCTAAATCACCACGAGCAACCTTCTTTATAAATTAAGATTCTTTCTTTATACAAACACCAATGAACTGCACAGTCGTGGTGTGACTTTCAGTGGGTATCAGGTAGCTTGTCGAAGAGACACTTAACAACCTTTTCAGAAGTGACGAGCTCCAAATCCGAGGTGCAGTACAGTACACCATTCATGTGAGGGAAGTAATGAGTAGACCATATTTTGGAATGCGTTTTGTGGTACATCAAAACACCAAATAATGCGGCGTCTTCTTAACGCCAGCTGCTGGGTATCTTGTATCACTGGTAGAAGAAGCGGTGGTCGAATGCTCTGGTGGTCGAATGCTCTGGCCTATCAGAGTGGAGAGTTTTAAATGCAGAGCATTTCAGTAACTCACGATGTCACCCGCGTTGACGTCCGTAGTCGTAGTCCGCACCCCTCCCCCTACACTATATATAAAAAAAAATACTATCCGGCGCCTCGTTTCGATCCTTCGACCCTGCGGGCGGAACGCAATGCACATGGTGCTCTACCCACTGCGCCACAAAGCCGACACAGAATGGGAGGCTACGAACACGCCTTATATCCTTGACTCATTAAAACTACGCCAAGAAGCTGATGATACAACGCATTCACTACCACCAAACTCCAAAAAAAGTTGCAGTGCAACGCTAGCATGCGCGGGAGGGAAAACAAGCACAAACAGAACAGAACTCCTGCTGGCGCAGTTTCAGGCAGGGGGCGCGCCAGTACTGCGAAGGCGGGAAATTTGAAATGCGTCGGGTGGTAGCAGTCAGCGGATAACGGCGCTACAGCCCATTATGGCGAATCAGTGCTCTGCATTTCCGACAGTTTTCACGTAGAGTGGAACGGCTGTAACTTTTCTACTCTACTCACTGTCGTCGTTGCTTCCGTTGAAGAAGAAGAAGAAGAAGAAGGGGAAAAAGAAGGAGAAGAAGAAGAAGGGGAAAAAGAAGGAGAAGAGGAAGAAGAGGAAGAAGAAGAGGAAGAGGAAGAAAAGGAAGAAAAAGGAGAAGAAAAATGAGAAAAAGAAGAAAAAGAAGAACAAGAAGAAAAAGAAAAAGAGAAAAGGAGAAAGAAAAAGGAAAAGAAGAAGAAGAAGAAGAAGAAGAAGAAGAAGAAGAAGAAAAAGAAAAAGAAAAGGAAAAAGAGAAACAAAAAGGAACGAAGAAGAAGAGGAAGAAGTTTATTCAACCTTACAAGAAGATGAATATAAACAAGCAGAATTATATAGACGAGGGTCCCATAGTCAATTCTGCACCAGGACCGTCGGTTAATTATTACATAGAAGAATAAAACCTAGGGAAAGCAGCTAAAATCATATAATACAGTGGGATATAAAGCTATATGTATTGCAGAGTAGTAATATAATTTATGAAAAAACATTGACAGTATAGCAGATACAATGTAAGTCGTATATTTAGGGCGGACTCGACCAGAGAAAAAAAAAAACAAAAAAATACAAATAGAATAACAGGTAATGCAATGTTGAACATGTCCAACTTAGTAATAAACAAAAGAACACTGACGAATTTTTACTACATGAAACACACTAAACCGCGCATCTAATTAAAATTTCTGAACATTTCATGCCGCAAGAAACAAATGCAGGCATAATTACATTTACTCAGTGTAAAAACACACAAGCAAGCAAAAAGGAACAGAACGAATTAAAGTGAAATGTGAAATAAATTAACTACAAAATAAGCACTACGAACATAAATTTCGCGAGAACAAAAATACGCAAAAGTTCGACGAATAATACTCAGAAAATACAGAACAAATTTCACTATGACTATTAAGTAAGATTCAGCACTCTAGAAGAAAGTTTTTAAGAAGAATTTTAAATGATGATAAAGATAATAGAGATTTAATTTCATCCGGAAGGCTGTTCCAGTTTGCAATAACTGAAAAATACGAATTTATTTCTCCGTAGTTACTGGAAACTAAAGAAAGCAAATCATAATTAGCAGCTAAACTAGTAGGGTTAAAATTAGTCCAATATTTTGAATCAATAAAGTGGAAAAGAAGTTTATTGGATAGAAGTATAAATAACAATATAGCTAAGTTATATTGAAAAAGTTTTTGAACCAACAATAGATTATTTTGACGAAAAAGTACGAAAGCGCCAGAATAACCCGCCGCGGTGGCTCAGTGGCTAACTCTTTCGTTACCACGCCTATTCAAATCGATCACCGGTGATCGATGATTTATATTGCCTATTTCGACATGTTGTAGTCATTTCTCGTACACCTAATGCAGCCAGTGATTAGTCTAGGCATTGCCCTTTTAGAAACAGTTTAAATTTTCCCGCTCCGGCGACATTGAGATTTTTGGCGGCGTTTTTTGCGAGCTGAGGTGCGCGTGTTTTTGACGAAGGGGGCGTGGCTGCTGCACTTGAGATAAAAGGATGCAGGTCGTGGTTAGGCTGCATTACCATAATATTCTTTTTGTTAAAAGGCTCCTGGCAAGTCAAATACCAAATAATGGGGTCAGCTTTGTAATCCGACAGCGTTGAGAGGTGATAATTACTTGAAAATGGCCCCAGCTATTTACTAATGATCTTTGGTTCAGACAAAGGGCATCTTTATTCTCCCAAATCTTATTTCTGATGGTCCCCCGCATGTCTAGCAAGTGTGCCTGACATTTTCAACCAGTTTCCAGCAGTTTCGGTTTCGTTTTTGCATTGCGAAATTCATATTTGGCGCTACTACGCAGTTACCCAACTACAAGCTCATTTGCCATGGCGTCTCCGTTGCCCGCTACTGCTCCTCAAAACAAGCATGCCGCTCGCGCTTCCACTTTATCTACGCCTTGCTTCTGCGATAAGAGCTTCCGCTGAAAGTCAAACGATAACACCAAGTCGTCGGGTATCAGTTCAGACCAGGAGAACGCTTCCAATTAGCCTTGAACACCGCCAGCTGTTCACCAGCCAGTTTCGGTTTCATACGAGGGTATTTCCAGAAGTCTAGTATCGCTTCTTCGTAGTACTGTTTATTCTGACAAAGTCTCCAACAGCCTTGTATTTGTTTCTTTTCGAAATTGTTAGGTGGCGCTGCAATGTAGTAGGCTCGTAGTGCTGAACTCGCTTCACAGTCCGACTGCGGCTTGGTGAAAGCTTGCTGGGCATGCTTCTAGCGCATCGTACCTTATTCCTGCAAGCAGGGCTACCATAGTGAGTCAGAACATGATAATAAAACGCAAATGAAAGTTCTGACTGATGAGCGATCATCAGAACGTGAACAAGCATCCACCAAAGAGTTTGGTTCTCAACTCCAAGCGGTTTTTTTCACATCGCTTGCTTGCCTTCAATATTGTGCCAGTCATAATCATTGACAAGGTGTTTTTACATCACGTGGAGGCTAATTTGGGCCTTTAATAATGTCAAACCACCAGATTTCTTCTAGAGAACTATCCAAAATAGCAAAACTTGAAATAGAGGTTGGACTTCACCACATGGCATGGGCACCACGTGGGCTAACATTTTCTTTTATATCTGCCAAATTGTACTGCGCAACTCAAATTTTTTTCTAGGACGGGTTTTTGAAATGTCTACCTACAAAATGTATATTCTAAATTTTTTCTACTACACGTGGTTTATTATACACAACTTACTTTTTCCTTTTTTCGCGCGGACAAAAATTTTGAATTCGATCATTTTTTTCGGATTCATTATTTAGGAAAACATTAATAAAACTGGTGTCGTTGGAAAGCGCGTGGACTATTCTGCATTGTATGTCCCTGCAATGTGTGCCTAACCAATATGTATAGCACAAAAAAATGTTTTGTTAGACCCTTCAAAATTGGTCAATTTCCCGCGGTAACGAAAGAGCTAAGGCGTTCTGCTGCTGTGCACGAATGTCGCGGGTTCGATTCCCGGCTGCGGCGGCCGCTTTTCTGATGGAGGCGAAAAGGAAAAAGTCCGTGTGTTCTAGATTTCGGCGCACGTTAAAGATCGCCAGGTGGTCAAAATTAATCCGGAGCCCTTCACTACGGCGCGCCTCATCGCCTGCGTTGCGTCGGCGCGTTAAACCCTACAATCAATCAATCAGAATAAAATGTACTCAGTGACAATGCGGATGACTTGGTTCTGAATATGTTGAACATATGGTATCAGAATTATACGTGTTAGCCCAAGCAACAATACCAAACGTCAAATGACTGTGAATGAAAGCAAAATAGAGGGACAGAAGTGCTCGACATGTAAGGACCTGTCGAACCTTAGGTGCTCTAATACCATATCCAGCTTTTCCCCTTAGGTGGTTGAAATGAGTACGACATTTGAGATAGGTATCGAGATGAACGCCAAGGAAAATGACATGATCAGAGACAGAAATTGAGTCTGTGCCAAGCGATACTTCTGGTAAAAATGGGAAGTGCTTCTGTTCCGGTCTAAATAGCATAAATTAGGTTTTAGAGGGGTTTATAAGGAGAATATTAACGTGGCACCAATCAATAGCTTTCCTTAAAACATCAATCATTGAAGAAATGAGGTGCGGGATATATTTGTGATCACATCATAATGTGGTGTCTACGGCATAAAGAACACAATGAGATTATTGAAGATGATTCACTCTGTAAATTATATAAATTAGTAAGGTATCGAGAATGGAACCTTGGGGGACACATTGATTGATTATTTTTGTACGAGAAACATTGTCGCCAATGTAAACCATGCCCTCTCTATTAATTAAGTAGTTTTGCAAAAAAGTAAGTGCAGGACCCGTTACGCCGTATAAGCCAAGTTTTTAAAACAAAGTATTGTGTTTAATTGTGTCAAGAGCCTTAGTAAAATCAATAAACCCTGAGCCTAATAATAAGCCATAGTCTATTGATTTTTTAATATAATCTGTTTAGAGATACAAGCGCAAGGATAGTCGAGCATCCAGAACGAAATCCAAATTGATGGGGCTTCGGGAGGTTGGATTCATTGACGTAGTTGTTCAATCCATTTACGAACAACCACTCAATATTCTTGCTAACACTTGTGAGAATAGAAATTAGTCTGTCGTTAGAAATTAGTAATGTATCGCCCTTATTGAACACAGGAATAATTTTCGGCTTCTTTAAAAGTTGCGGAAAAATGCCACTGTTGAAAATAAGATTGACTATTTTGCTGACTATTTGAAATGAGATTGGCAACAAGTTTTGAATGGCTGGCACGAATATTATCCAGTCCGGTAGTGGTATCTTCTAATTCCAAAATTATTACGCATAGTTCTTTAGGTGTGACGGGAAAAAGGTAGAATTAATTGCAAGGGCGATGCACATAACAAAATGGGGTGAAGAATCCTGCAACTTTGGGAATGAAAAAATATTCACAAAATGCGTTAGCAACATTGCCAGAAGAATTATGAATGACGGCATTGCAGTTTATTTTCGACACAGGTAATTATTGAACAATTTTGATTGTTTTTAAGGTCATTCTTATTTTTATCCAATTCATCTTCGTAGTAGCGTTTTTTTTTGCAGCCGTCAGCAGTGAATTGAAAATCTTGGACTACCTCTGATATCCCTGTGCTAGTGGTAAGTTAAAAGCTTTCTTTTTGGTCTTCCGGTGTAAATTTTCTTTCTTGCGCATGCTTAGTAGTAGCCCTTTCGTAACCCACGGGTTGTGGGGGTATTTGTACTTTTTTTTTACATTTTACTGTTGAAGTGCTCTCGTATACTGCTTTGTTTATTATATTGCAAAATACTTCTTTAGCTTTTCCCCATCCTGTAAGGTGTCTATGCAAGACCAGTCAGTTGTGGAAATGATTTCAACAAACTTTTCTCTTTTGAATACAGAAGTGGAAAAGCAGGGGGGGGGGGGGGGTCTACTGCAGCGTTAAATATCAGGAATACGGGACAATCGTCAGTGACGTCTGCGCATACAACCCCAGATTTTGGTGCGGGTGATATGTTTGATAAGGCATGATCCAGTAAAGTTTCAGAGCCAAAGAGCGTACATCTAGTAGGATGTTCTATTAATGATTCGCAGCCAAATCCACTAAACAAGCCAATGTAGTCAGCAGTCAATTTAGAATCTGTATCTAGTAGGTTGATATTATTGTCCCCAACTATTACCACATTCTTGTTCTTCAATGACAGTTTACAAAATACTGCATCAAGATTCGCCAAAAATTCGGAATCGGATGATGACGGTGAGCGATAAATACAACCGAGCACAACGTGTTTATCAGCACCATCGAAAAAAGAATTGTCTAATTCAAGAAATACTGATTCACAATGTGTAACGTTTAACGCGATGTCAAACTTGCGTGAATACGAGATTACTAGAGAGATAAACATAGCGGCACCCCCGTGGCCACTAGTTGGACGATGATAAAATTCTGATTGATAATGTGAAAAGCCATATAAGTTGGTCATCATTACTCAGCCAAGTTTCTGATAAGCAAATAAAGGAAAACGAAGGTTCGAGCGCCGTAAGAAATGAGCTATTATTGTCATAGTTTTGAACGCTTTCTGTTCCTTCATAATTTGGGGTTGTTTTTGTAAGGTCGGCATGCAGGTTCGGAATAATTGTGAAACGGCATCGTCCGACATCTTCGGTTTTTCTCGTGTAATAAGGACGTCTGCACAATTTATTGCATAAGCGTAATCATTAAACATAAAATGACTCGAAATGGAGTTGACACGGTACGCACGACTCGTCGGAAACTTTATCCTCATGGCGCAGAATTTTTTCCCACTGCTTTTTTTGTCCGTTCCGAAGGACAATAAAGAGAGACGCCTTAGGCGCATCTTTTCCTCGACTGTACCCTGTCAGGGGAACCCACGTGAAACAGAAGTACCGCCGACGGCTCAGCATTTTTGCTTATCCGGCATGGACGTTGGGCGAAATAGCAGGGAAGGTATTGTAACAACAAAGTACTGCAGACCACTGCACGGGCTCAGAATGAATTTTTTTCTGTGAGTAGCCGAGCGAATCAACTGCCCCACAGCAGGAGAGACACAAAGAGGCTGGAAGAGCCGCCAGGGAAATGCACTGCAGCACCTCTAACGGATCTGCAACCGCCGTTATCAACAGCGGCAGCAGCACGCGTCATGGGAAGTTGGGAACAGTATGGTGGTGAACCAACTACCAACCCTTCTATAGCGCTGTTGTTGCTCTCGGCAGGTCTACGTTAATGGCTATGTACATCGTCATGTATAATTGACGGCGGTACTGTAAAAAGAATGAAAGGCAGTGTTACTGGAAAGACCAGTGCGTCCGGAAATCCTTCGAATCTGGCCGCCAAATGCCGCCAGATGTCAATGCTTGAACGTGGTCTAGTTTGTTGGAGCAATGAAGCATAGCAAAACAGTGCGGCTAGACATAGGACACAAATTAAGGAAGACCGAATGTTAGCGCTAGACCAGCGCTAGTCCTTTGCCTTTCTTCGTTTCTCTCCTGCCTCCAGCGGCGCTCTTTTACTTGCCTTTCTACGTTTCTGTCCTGTCTCCAGCCGTGCTCGTTTACCATGTTTCATCGCCGTATGTAGTAGAGGCTGTGCGTTCCGTTGTACAAGTTTAATTGTATCCCTCCAACCCTTGAACGCATAGAAGTCCTCCAGCGTCAAATCCTCTCGCTGTTCTGCTGTCCTTCAGTTCCAGCAGCGGATTTTCCTGTGAATGCCCACCGCTAGGAAGAACAAATGTTTCCAGGACAAAATTATAGTTTGGGCAAGATTTAACGCAAGCCTGAAATGTTCAGGGAATTCAGTTACCAGTTTTTTTTATTTTTTCTTAATGTCTGCGAATAATCAGACTTTTAAGTTATTATTTACAATAACGAAACTGCGATTCTTGTATAAACGCTTCCATCATATCCTAACATCGTCGGAATTAACGTATGCCCACCAGCGGCTTCCCTCAACACGTCCAAAGGTCGGACCAGTTTAGTGGTTAGAAGCGGTGAAAATGGGCGTGTTGTCGGACCCACAAGGATGCCAGTACGTTCCCCATCGTTGCCACCAAATGAACCGACGGACGCCACTCCAAATATTGTAGCAAGTGGGTAATCGAGTCACGCCTATCAGTCGTAGATCCTCCCCCCACGCCTCACCTTTCGCCTCAGTAGCTGCTCAGCCGGGGACTTAATCATGTTGACGTCGTTTCTCTCACAAACATCTTCGTCAAATGGACAGACACACTCAGCAGTAGTCGAGCAGCTTTCATAGCACGGTTCGCAGAAGGTGTGGCCACACACCAGCATGCACGTCTGTCTCGGAATTATGCCACACGCACTGCAGATTCTGGACGCTGGAATAGGATCCACGAACTTTAGGGGCTTCCTTTCAAGGACTTCTGAATATCCAACTAGTGCGAACACCTGTCTCCCATGAGCCATGTTCAACGGCATGCGGCGACGGAGGGCGTATTCGGTCACCCTGGTCGTAACGAGGGCGTATGTTGGAAACGACGACAATCGGTGGCATTTCGAAGACTGCGGATGACGCGATTTGTGTGCCTATCGAGATAAGTGCGTCGATATGCTCGGATTGTTGCACCGTTCAGGCCAACTCCAGCTAGATAGGATGAAGGCCTGTGTATTGTGCAGAAACAACCCCATGCTGTAAGCCATTTTCGCTCACAATAAAGACAGGGAATACTTAAAGATAACGTCATTGCCGTAATGCCGAACTGTATAGGCACGTCGCACGGATGTTTTCAGCCCAAGTAGCAGCAGCGCCATTTTCTTCATCAGATTAGTTAAGGGCGTACTTTTTATTGTGAAACATGCCATCTTCACCTCGGCCTCTGTAAGTAGCGTTCAGTTAACGTAATATTTGTTGCCCTCACAATACCGACGCCAATGTTTAACCCGGTGAAAAAGGCGTCTTCGGTAACTTCATAAAAAATGGCAGCATCTCCACTCCGTGGATGATGGCGAGGGTGAGGAGTATGGGGACTCGAAATGACATCCAACTTGCGCCCCGAGTGACAACAACTTTGCCACCCGCACGTTATTCGATTTGATCCGTGAGTTGCACCTTGATTATTACCTAAATAAAACTGCAACTCACGGCTCAAATCGAATTTCGCTTGATTTTCGTTTGGTGTGGCGTATACATTGGGATCTCCTAATGTACTCCGCAGCGTTAGAAGCCAGGAAGTAAGCCGTTTGCCTCTCGGGTACTAACTCATGGTCGTAGCCCAAAGGATAAGACGACTAACACTAACTCTGTCTGGTCTACCAGACAGAGGCTCGAATTTTGCCGATGCCTGTGTGATTTTTTGCGATTTTAAATGCTATGTACACGGCCGCGGACGGACATTGTGCGGTCTTAAGGTACTCTGCACCTAAAATAGCCACAAACGAGCAGTTTAAGTGGCGCTGTTATTGTATTCGACCAATCAGCTTCTAGTTGACAAAAAATCCAAGGAAGAACCTACGATGTCATCACGGCTGCTTCACTTTACGGCTTGCCTCGGTGTCACCCCCCTTGTCCGCGTCCACGGCACGCTGCATAAAGTAGTTCATAACTGCTTGCAAAATCATCACTCCTTTGTCGATGCCCTAGGGCGGGCTAGAGGCATCTTTATCAGGAAAAGAGCTCAGGTTACAACGGCCTGTGTACAATAAAGGGTGCCTATAGCTAGCTGATTCCATCATAGAAAAACAGCGGCGCAACCCTTTAGTCTGCCAAAGTTACAACATCGGCAGCGAGTCGTAATAGGGAGCGTATCTTTGAGATAAATCACACGCTAGCCTTGTTGGTTTCCCGTAGCGTTGCCATCTCGTCATCAGTTGAAAGATAAAGTCGGACAACGAAAATCGCAGTAGAAGATGAAATTTTGGATATGCCGGCATAGCCCATCGGAATTGATTCATGACATCTGGGTCAGGGTTCGTAGGATTGCCTCTCAGCGCAACACAGCTATCCTCGCCGCCTCACCCTCATTTTACGCCTAAAAAAACCGCTGCACAGTGTGTGGTTTTGTCCTCACAGGCATCAGTACAATACCCGTACAACGCTTTCCGTCACTGTTTACCCGCACTTACCAGTTTATCGTGAAAAGAGCGAGGAGCCGTAAAAGAGGCGTTAAGTCTAGTCCACTTATAACAATATCCACGTGCCAAGGAAATCACATCGTTATCCAACGATTGTTATGTGCGGGTTGCTAAATAAAAGGACAGAGCAGAGCTCAAAACATTTTATGTGCTTGCAAGCAAGGTTGTACTGCTACCTATTTGTGGAAACGAAGCCATACTCGTTCAGCTTTCTTTGCTGCGCATGAAGATGGCACTCATACTTTTCAAGAGCATCTATAGGTGCTTCACCTAGCTGAGCGAAGGGTCCTTGGTGGAAACGAAGTCCCTGAGAGACTATCATGCGTTGGGCCTCCTGCGAAGATGCTACCCGAGTAGGCTGTGCAACCGCGTCGTCAGAGGTGTCACTGCCACCGCTGTCAGCGGCACGTATCCGCGCAACCACTGCCTCTTCAGTGAAGCACTCAGACATTTCCAAAACCTCGGCCCTGACGTTTGATCCACGGAAAAATGGAGGTAGTTGAAGAGGCATTCTGTCAAATCCAAAGCAGCAGGCACGGGGACGGAGCCAAAGCGGTGGCATCGGGAGGGGTGTTTGGAAGGAGAACTGTCCCCTCCCCCTCTCGCTTCCTCGTAAGCGGCGCAGTTGACTCGTTTTCTGAGGGGTGGAGAGGATGCGAGGCGCATCGCGGCGCATGGTGTCGGCGTGGTTGGCGTATAGAGCCGGCGGCAGATCGCATTTTCGGCGCTTCCTGTAACTTGATTCAATAGTTATATCCGATATCGCGGCACCGGAGCATTGTAATAGCCGGTTTATTTTCCCATGGAAAGCATACAAAAGCGGGCTGTGCCATAGCGGTTCATCATTATGCCTGGTATATTGTTATAAACGGTATCTTTATAAGTGGACTCGACTGTACTTGTGAGCTGTACAAGACAAAACTGCAACTCACTACGCTACGAAATGTAAGAACCGTTGAGCGATGTTGCTGCCCGCCATTGTCCGCCGAGGTTAACAGTGATCGCTGCACTTCCTGCTTATGGGTACATGTCAGCATAGCGACCACAGCAGATTTGTAACAGCGGAGCTGTTTAAGCCTGCGTTCCATTCGTTCCTCAAAACTCGGTACACCAAAGTGGAGAGTAGGCAAAGGCCAGGCCAAATTGCGTTAGGGGATGTGGTGAGGGGAAAAGAGCCGACGAGCAGCTCTGGGGAGTGCGAGTCGCGCCGCACATGATCGGGTGGGTAGGCGCGCGTCGAGGATAGGCTGCCACTTGTGATGAAGTAAGCACTGACGTACAGGTGTTATTCTAGTTGAGAGAAGCGGCGTGCTCTTGGCGATTTCCAGTGTCTCATCTACCGATAAGATACGCAGAACAAAGGAAATTCCAGTTAAAGCTAGAGACGTCCACGAGCTCCACTGTTTCCTCTGTCTTCACATATGAATTGCAAGAATGGCTGTTTCTTTTTATGGGGGAGCATTTTTTCTTCGTATTGGCTAGTGCCTCTGCCTCCAATGCCTCCAATGCACCATTTCACTCCCGAACAACTGATAAAAGCTGTTTGTGTAAGAAAAACAACACAAACCCGGACGCAAGCGCGAATACACACACGCGTACATGGGTACGAGCCACTGGTAGTAATTTCGTCCAGCCGAACAGTATTTTTCACGTGTAGACGAATTACACAAATAGAATTAAGCCCTCACGCATTTTGGGCTTAGAAGCGAACGATTGCAGTGAGAAATGAATGCCCAGATAGACCGGAATTTCGTCGTTAACGACGAGTCCACGGAATGCCAACGTCTCTCCGCACCAACAGCCTCGCTCACGCGACTAAAATCGTCCCCGATTTTAAGGCCATCAAAAATCTGAAATATCAGACGGTTCTCAAGCTACCCACAACCCCAACCCACACAATCGGTGTATTTATTTCTTCTTCCGATTGCTAAGTCTTCCGCTTTTTGTGGAGAGAAAATTCAGACCGTTAAGAACAGATCATTATTGTGAATTTTAATTATAACACGTCGGTCCGAAGAACGTCTATTCTGCATGAGAGCATGCTTTGTCTGTTCACAGTGTATTATTTACGTAGCTCTAAGCTTGGGTCGTACTTTTTGTGCAAACGTATCCTTACAACACTGTCGTTTTTAACTTATTTTTTCTAAAATTGTCCTGTACGCAGGAATCGCTTCATAGCAGCATGGTTTTATAAGCAACTGTATTTGTATAAAGAAATCACACATCTCCACGCCATGAACGAGGCAGAGGGGGCGAAGCACTGGGACGCAACTTGTTTATTGCCTGGGGGATGATTACTCTGTGTTTTAACTGATTTTGAGGTGCAGTAAATGCACCGTAAATGACAAGCGCCACACGAAAGACAATTCGCGTCCCAGCACTTCGAACCCTCGGCATCGTTTACGGCGTGGAGATGTGTGATTTTTTTTTGCATTTTGTACACTTTTAGGTGGCTTGGCTTACATATTTTTGCACTATAATGCTGTGTGCACGGACGCCAACAAACGCCAACGCACATCGCGAGATCGCTGTACACTTCAGTACCTATTTTATATTCAAATTTCTATAGGGAAACGTAGCGTTGTGGTAGATTTCCCTTCTACTAGGCTGCGCCAGCAGACGGAAATTATAAAGAAATATAAAAATGATGGCTCTAGAACGATCCAGCGAAATGAAGAGGAACGAAAGGCAAAAAGAAGTGGGCCCTCGTAGCGACCTTAAACAGTTGGTACAAGAGGAGTCCAAAGTACCTAGAAAGTTTATAAAGGATATAAGAAACACGCAACAGGCCCTCGAGGCACTGGACGTTAAAAAGTTTATGGACCAACCGCAAGGGTACGCGCGGAAAACATGTTAGCCGAGGAACAACCGACGAAGCGTGCTCTGGCTCACGAAAAGAGATATCCACCTAGAAGTCGAAAGAGGGGGCACTGTGACACAAAACAAGGATGAGATAGCTCTTGCTTTCACAAAGTACTATCGTGATCTTTTTGCAATGCGAAATACGAGAGATAGGGGTTTTGAAACAGAGTTTTTACATCGCTTGCCGCAGTTGGAAAGTGAGGAGACGGAGATTTTGCACAAAGATATGTTATACGAAATCCAAGACTATATAAATGAGTTGAACAGTGGGAAATCACCCGGGCCTGATGGCATTGGCGCAGCGTTTTACAAGAAATTCAAATCCGAAATGGCGGCACTACTGCGCGGTGTTTTTTCAGACGCTTACGAGCGTGGGAGTTTGCTGCCGTCGTGTGCAACTGCCCGTACGGTGCTCATTCCGAAGGGGGAGGACCCCGGTCAGCTGAGTTATGTTACTGGCTATAGGCCTATCACGCTCACCAACACACACTGCAAAATCCCAATGAAAGAGCTGGCGAAAAAAATACAAAGTGTCATCAAATCATTAAGGGGGCCACACCAAACATGTGGTATCAAAGGCAGAACTATTTTTACGAACATTCATGCTGCATGGTGCGTACGGGAGTACTGCGGCGCTGACTTTAGAAAGGTAGCCTTGATACAAATAGACCTGGCTTTTGACCGTGTGTGCCATGAATAACTGTTAAAAATACTCGAAGATGACAAATTAGGCTCTGTAATTAAAGATGGCGTTGAAATGGCTTACAGCAAGTGCAATACTATAATCATTGTCAATAAAGAAATAACCGACAAGATGCGCTAAAACGTCACTACGGCAGGGGTGTCCACTGAGCCCGTTACTTTTCGCCCTGTACCTAGAACCGTTGTGTGGAAAGATAATTGTGAATAGCAGCGTGCGTGTTTTTTGCCTCCAGTCGAGTGAACTGAATGTTTTGGCCTACGCAGACGATGTGGCTATTTTCTGTGCGGACAAAATGAGCGCCAGTAACGCACTTGCCCTCACGCAACGGTACTGTGATGTCACAGGCAGCAAATTAAATGTCAAGAAATCTGTCGGGTTGTGGCACGGGAAGTGGGAAGAGGCGCCTGACGTTTTTGAAAGGGTGCAGTCGTTGACACCTCCTTCAAGATATTTGAGGATTCCGTTGGATAGGTATCGCGAAAACATGGCGTACTGGAACGAAAGAGTGCAGGAAATGCGAGCACAGACAGAAATATGGGCGGTGAAAAATTGTCAAACTTTGCGCGAGCAACTGTATTGCAACGCGTTCCTTGTGGCCAGAGTGTGGTACGTCATGCAGGTGCAGGCCTGTTCCAAGATGCATGTTAAGAAG
Source organism: Haemaphysalis longicornis (assembly GCF_048455015.1). Taxonomy (NCBI): domain Eukaryota; kingdom Metazoa; phylum Arthropoda; class Arachnida; order Ixodida; family Ixodidae; genus Haemaphysalis; species Haemaphysalis longicornis. The sequence goes on from NW_027526286.1 coordinate 151,348, forward strand.
TTTAACCTGTTGTTTGTGTTTCTGTGTGGCAATCGTCTGTCGAGCGAACAAGCCGCAGAAATTTGTTGCGGAGACTAAGGGATGGGGGTCTGCATTACCGCATCTTTGGTTATCTCAAGGTTTTTCTTTTTTAGGGAACAGACAGACCCTTTCGTGCGTACCTGCTTGCAGTTGACTTTAGCGGCAGTACTGCTAAATTGTTGGTACAGTGTTGGATGTTTGCTAAAGTGTGGATATGTTGGTGGATATAATGTGGGGTGTATGATATCCAGGAAGCTGAGGGCGGGTGGTATTTGTTTGTCTGTAGCTGCCGCCAGGCTACAGCCTCCGCTTGGGTCAGCTTCTGGGGTGGTGGTGCGAGGCGCATCTGGCAAGGCGGTGATGTTGCAGAAGTGCATGGTACTGCTGCTGGATAGAAGGTGTGTCACGGAGCGACTAGTGCGATGACCGGAGGGTACATGCTCGGGCTGTAGCGTATGCTCGCCCGTTTCCGTCGAGCCCTGCGTGACCTGGCGTCCATATTAATGCAGCAGGGTTTAGTCGATGGCGCTTACTGCTGTGGCCGGATGGGATGCGTAATGGGCCGTGTTCGTGAATCACACGTGGGGGTGGTCAGAGTACTTCCCTTAAAGGAATTGTACCAGTGCTTGTCTGCGCTGTGCGAAATTTTCAGGATGCATGTTTCGCGGGACCGGAGCAACCGTAATCAGCGTACGGGTGTCCTGTGGCGCAGTTTCCGGTCAAAGGTGGGTGGCGTCCTCTATCTGGTACCAGATATTGTACCTTTGCAACCTCGAATTTCTAGCGTTCACCTTGCATTGGTTCCGCACAAAGGGTTTATTTGAAAGTGTTGAAATTTTCAACATAAGGTTAACTGAAGGCCACAAAGAGAACGGTACAAGCGATATGACAATCGGCAAAATCTTGCAGTACTCCATCGAAATGCACATGCGTACCAATGTAGAACGCCGGAGTTTTGACATGTGTCCTTCCGTCGTACCAACTCCGGTTTTGAAATTGTGTCGAATAGGTTACGTCGTCTCATAAATGCACTACACGTACTGAATGTGGGCGGGCAACGAACCGTTCCGAAAAATCTGCGGTTGTGGGTTCGTTGCACGCCCACCTTCCTTCTGAAACATCAGCGTAATTTCCTGATTATTTTTCCGTAATAAAATTCGTATGTTGTCCATTAGGTTAATGAAATTCTTGCTGCGTCAGCATACTATTCTTGATGCGCCTTTCTCCTTTAAGTCAAATAACCCACTCTTACAATCAATTCGACCACCACGCCCCCCTTCTTCTTGTCATATTCTTATCTTGTAGCAAGCTTTCTATTTCTACCTCGTTTTTTGTTCTGCTTCTCCGCTAACGTGTACCTTTCTGAGAGCTCAGAGGGAAAAGGTCGGTTTTTCATGCTAAATACTAAAGCTACTTGTTGTATACCTTCTTTTTTGCGACGGTCCCTACAAACTGTATCAGTTTCCCAACATACATTAACCGGTAGGTTCCTCCGCCACTTCTCTCCTTTCCTCATTCTTTTCATCTTCTTGACTTGTAATGGGGGTTATGTATCTACTTTGTTTTTTTATTCAGTACCACGTGTGTGCTGTACGTGCTGGTCACGATAATGTATTTCGTATAGTTTTTATTAGCTTTTTAGCTTTTCTTTTACTGCAACTATCTTCCCCTTGTCAACGGGCCCATGGGCCAGTAAAACTGCTGTTTTTCCACGATTCCCTCCCGTCTACGGCATGGGCAAGTAAACAAATGTTCAATGTTATATATCACGGAGGTCCAAATTCATCCGTAGTCATCCGTTAACCGCAGAACCAGAATTTCAAACAAACTACAAGACCTACAGGTTGCATGCTTATTTTTGAGGTATGATATTCAATGTTAATGACCATGCTCAAAGCAACGCTTACGTTGCTGAGCATTGCGATTCACAATCTTGCACACGTATGATGGCATCATTTGTCGGGAGTACGTTAGTGACCTGAACCTTCGTAGACAGCCTAAAAGACTGTGACTGCTGAATCTTCCCCGACTGAAAGGACCATAGCGCAGCTCACTATTTAAAATTTACTGTTGTTCACCAGAGAACTGAGGGAGTGTGAGCCGATCTGCGGAACCACCGCCGCAGCCGACAATCTTTGGGTTCGTCCAAGCAGCGCGAAAAGAGCAAAGAGGGGCCTTCTTATGCGTAAAGGCCACAAAAATATCCACCTCGAGGCCGCCTAGACGGCACCTTCAAGGACAACAGTGGGTGCCTAGTATCATGAACACTAGCCGTAGAACATCAACTCGCGACATCGGTGTGTGGCCGTTTCTTTTCAGCCACCCCTATGCGTTTCTCTCGAGGCACGAAAATGCTGAAGTTGTACATATTGTCCCCTCCAGCACGCTCGAGTCTGTCCTGTGCGACTCCATCAATCGCTGGAGGTTCGCTAGGTCCTCCGTTCGTGTCTTCATCAATAAGGAACTCGCCTACCAGCCCCGCAAGCGCTTCCCCCGACACGTAAATGTTCTAACGTTCTAAATAAACTCTTGATTTCTTCATTCACTTCCGAATCTGATGCAATAACTCATGGTTCGGCAGACCGCACCCAAGTCCTTTTCATTAAAATTTACTATACCTGCCCAAGAAAGCTGAGAGAAGCCCCAAAGCTAAACGTGCGCCCAACCTTCGCTGAAACTGCCACCAATTGATCGTCAAACCTTCAAAAACCCAAATCGCAAACGAAACACGAACCAATTCGACGATATCTTGCACACCATTTAAACGCATCTACGAAATATCTAATGGCGTATTCGGTTGGCCGCTCCGGACCTCGGGCTCGGAGTCGCCAGATGCCAAGGCGGCTCGCAGAGTGCGAGAGGCAGCGTACTAACCGAATGCATCGGCGATCCTGGAGCAGCGCACCTGTGGCGCCACCGTGCAGCCAGCGCGGGAAGCAGACGGGTAAACCCACGGCCGGGCCAGGGGGATGAAACTCCGCCGTTTTTCTGTCCCATGACTGCAGCGATCCTAACGTTTGGGGGCTGTACTACATACGAGCATAAATGAACGTTGTTGCGGCATTTTAAATTTTTTACCAGGTTACCTAATAATTACGGAGGTTTTAATATGCAAGTGAACTTAAAAGTTGCCGTTCTAGATGACGAAAATACGAGCGCCACCCGGAGTGGAAAACCGGAACCGCGCCTTTCTGCTTCGCACCGCAGAAAAGGGGTGTTTCTTGTCGTGTCCACAGGTATGCTACGATCCGTGCACGGTGTTCCGAGGGCCGTTTTTACCACCGTGAAGTTTGTTTCATCGAAACAGACGCATGAATAGATTCGCGCCGTCATCACAGATCGATCTTTACTGAGTAGTGTCAAAATTCTTCACGCCAGGCCGCATAAAATTCTTTTGGATCCCGGCGGATAAAAGGTAGGATCTGCATGCTTATCGTTTTGCTTTTCTACGTTTGCACGACATAGCAGGATGCGGTTGCAGCAGTAGATTTATAATTTAAGTGAGCGTACACGTGCACTATTTATTTTTCATCTTTCCCTCTTGAATTACGCATGACATGCGTGGCAGAGCATCTGACAATTAATCCAATGACTACATTAGCTACACATGTTTGTTTATACGTGCGTTATTGATTTAATGCGTTTCGATCCTGTGTTTTGTATTTCAGTGCAAGTGAATGCACGGTATGCAGCAAAAAGTATATGAGGCCACATATACAATAACTAATGCAACAGTGTGAGCGTATCTGTACTTTTTTATTATCTTTTAATTGCCTGCGTTTAGTATGTTTTCGTAGCATGCGTTGTTTTTGTTACTATTAATAATATTATTGTGATTAATATAATCATTATCAGTATTATTGTTGTCGTTATTATTATCAGCTAATTTATGTCCATAGCTGGAGGAAGGCATCTCCCATACACTTTTGGCTCACAGGGTGGGTCCATAGGTTCATATCGGGTTGTTAACACAGTGTTAATCAAGTAGTGACTACATTAATTATTTCATTGCGTTTCAATTGTGTGTTCTGCATTTTGTCTTCACGTGAATCCACGGCATATAGAAGAACGAATTTGTAGCAATCAATATACAAACTAAGCATTTACTGAAGATGTTTAAAATGCAATCATAACTATCATTCCACCACTTAAAATTTATAATTTACACTTCAGTATCGTGCTTCGAGTTTCAGCTTTCAGTACAGGAACGATGTATTCACAAGAACGGAGTTACAGCTATAAGCCGATAAATAATTAGGCAATGCAGGTTTAACCTGTTCTAGTAATTTATTTCAGGTTTTTAAATAAGGTTTTAATAACCGGTTTACTGCAGGGCCCAAGAAATACCTGAGGAATACATAGCGCGCGAAAGTATATATGCCTTAATAACAGTTCAGAAATCCTGGTGTGGGACAGCTGTTTTCGCCTGGAAAAATTTATTTTGGATTAGGAGGAAGAGTGGGTCGTTTCCACCGAACACTATAATCGCACAGATAGAAAAACGTATCCGCGTCTCTTAATAATAGAGGCTGACTTTAATTTAAAATTTGCCTTTACGATTGGCGTTGTCACAAGTCGTCTTTGTAGCCAAAGTCAATTTCGGAAAGAAAGGTTCCTAATATATCACAAAACGTTTCTTTCGAATACAGATGCCACAGAGATTTCACTCAAAACTATCGTATGTGCGCTTGAAAGCAGCAATAAAGCTAGTCTTCATTCTAACTCAAATATACACACGTTCTTGTTAATCTTCCAGATCTTGCATTTGGCTTCAGTGTGCGAGAAGGCAGGACCTGGCTCATTTACCACCTCGTCAGACCTACAGTAGCTACCGGCTGTGTCCTGCCCATTTCAGCAGCAACGACTACGCGGACCTTGGACAAATATGCACTGGCTGGATACCCAGTTATAGCATGTGGCCACGGGCCATACACTTTTGTATGCGACTAAAAGCATAAATAATCCAAGTTGTGTTTTTACTGTACGAATGGTACATTTAGGCAATGACCCTAAACAACCAGCGTTCTTTATTCTTGTCTGGATTGTGCGTACTAATAAGCAATAACAACGTCGTACTTAGAATAAGAGGTGCAAAAAGAAGTGGACACGCAGAACGAAACAATTGCCCTTTTTGTAATGTCGCGGGTTGCGCAACAGGAACAAGTTCGTGCGCTGGTCATCTGAATGCCTTTTGAATTGGCGCTATATGCCCCCCTCGGCTTTTCAGTCCTCATCAAGATGGCGTCTCTTAATGCATGTCTGCAACGCGCCGCCATGTTTTTAGTACCGCCCCCCAAACACCAGGAGTTTGTCCGGCCTTGCGAGCGAATATCGCGTCCCATGCAACGTATAGAAAATTTCACACCCCTGGCCGGGCTGCGTATTCCCAAACCATATCCCGTTGGGGCCCAGGCCGACCACACCCCCTAAGCAGGGGCGCAGCCAAAGAGGTTAAATAAATTGCAATTTTTTAACCTCCTTGGACGCAGCACCGTGACGTCTCTACCTATATGTGCGCGACTTAATGCGAGGTGGATTTTTTTTTCCTCCCGTCGTTTCGACTGCTTAGCAGGCGGCCGATGGTTTCGCTCCGTGGGCGGGGCTGGCCTGCGGCGCTGGGGAAGCTGACGCACATGTGGTAGAAGCTAACCTTTTGTACCTAAGCCCCTGATCTCTCCGCGCTCTTCTTGCGCACCTGCAAGTTGACGCTGACCTCCGATCGTGTTCCTAAATAAGCGCTCGACTCGGTGCTCGAAGTGCGCGCGCGCGGATGAACGCTTTCACACGCATGTGGCAATTATACACGGTCCGCAAAGCAAAACCCTAATTGAAAGCTCATTCTACAGCACACAGAAGGGTATACAATTGAGTTGGGTGCTCTTTCCCTATATACACACCTCAAAACACGATTCGCTGCTGCAGGTAAGGATTACAAGAAAGGCAGCCAATTACCCATGACTACATTCACAAACTGCCCTACTCTTGCGAAATATTACAGCTGCATGCGCTGCTACATTTTGGCACTTTCATAAGCACTATTACATTGAATTTCGTTAAAATTAACTTCATTGCATTATTCTTTATCAGGAACAGTGCCACTAAGCAAAACATTGACATTTTGTTAACGCAATGGAAGGTGTGAATCGTTCTTGCAAGGGTGACACATTGATAAGAAAGACACCAGCTCAAACGTACACGTTTTACACTCGGTCATGAATTCTGCATAATTTGCCTTTCTGGTGATAACAATTTAGGGAAACAATATCGAAAATATATACCAACCAAGGGCTAAGTAATAGTTGGATTGTACAGCAACTGAAGTACTCGAGGGGTTTGATATATGTCTTCCGTACTGGACTATTGACCACAGTCTCTTCACTGAAGCCACCAGGCCAAGTTTGATATCAGTAATCATGCGTGCTACCACTCACGCTGTTGCCAATGTTGATTAGTTATTTTTAACAATTTGTGCTTCATGCACACATAGATTTTGCTGCATAAGATACGTTATTTATAAATAGACAGCTCCAGCAGGATCCGAATGGCGCTGACGCCCCCCCTGTAATCGGGAAGGCACACCAAATCGTTACCACTTAATTTGGCTCTGTCCATTATTCGACCGTAATCGCCACCAGCTTTTAACTCTAGGTCCCGCCCCTGCGACTGAACAGTAACATGTTAGTCGGGTCCGTGACGATCCCACCGCACTAGAAGCAATTACCGAGTACGCCCTTGAAAACAGGCTCTACAAATTGGTGTAGCAGCCTGGCCGACTTCCCCGTTCGGTATACAATGTGAACTGTTCGCAGCGTGCACTGTTTTCAGTGTGAAGCGCGTTGTCCACAGTGTGAACTGTACATTTAAGTGTGAACTGTGCGTTTTGCTGCCACTGACTGACTTTAATGTGTTCATTTTGCGATTAGGACCCCAAGACTGCAACTGTGTTCATTGTGCGAGTTGTGACCTTCCCCTTTTCTCCTCATCCTTGCTCCCCCAGGGCCCCATGGCCTCTCATTTAATGCAGTGTTACACTCACTCAGATAGGTATATTCTTTTCGCTGGGACTAATGAGTAGTTGCCCGTGAGCTTGAAGTCACGGTAGTCGCAGCAGAGATAAAACTCAGTAAAAAAGTTATCTCCTTGGCGCACTATTTTTGCGATAGTGATCTCGGAGTCCAAATAGCAGCAAAAAATTGTCACTTTTAGAGATCCACTGATGGGTATAGATGAGCAGTTTGTGTCTCTTTCTTGCGACGCATTTTTATCTACCACATGTATATATTTCTGTAGTGTCTGGCCTTTCAATTCGAAAGCATTGTGTCACAGCTCGTGCCTCAACTGTAAGCCACACACACGCAAAAAAGTATACAAATGTATAAACAAGAAATAGCACGAATAAAAATATAAATAGTACAACACAAATTGCCCGCGTAGCGAAACCATCGGCCGCCCGCAAAGCAGTCGAAACGAGGGGAGGGGGAAAAAAGAAAAAAATCCACATCGCATGAAGTCGTGCACATATAGGTAGAGACGTCACGGTGCTGCGTCCAAGGAGGTTAAAAAATTGCAATTTTTTAACCTCATTGGCTGCGCCCCTGCTTAGGGGGTGTGGTCGGCCTGGGCCCCAACGGGATATGGTTCGGAAATACGCGGCCGGGCTAGAGCGGCGGCGTGCGCTCGTTGCACATGGCGCGTGCCGCCGCTCTCACCCGGCCGTGGTAAACCATGGTGTTTTGTGTCACGTGACCCATCCTCCCGGCCAGATGGGCCAGATCGCGCCACGCTGTCACGCTCTCACAGGCTGACGATCCGAAAGAACCAACCGAAGGGAGTTCGAGCGCTCGAATTTTACCAACCGAAGGCGCGGCCGCTTTTCAGAGGACACCAGAGCGCTCGTAAACGCCCAACCGAATACGCCCTAAATATAGACTGAAGTGTGGTAATGAGACAAGGGCATACCATTTTACTCCATGATTGGAGCGTGCGTTGTCTTATCTAGAGCCGCTCCCTTTTCGCTATTTTCAAGTAACCACTTCAACACAATGGAAGCCCGGTTTCGTGCATGCGCGGTGTGTCCAGGGATCTTAGAGTTTTTGGTCGATCAACCAGTGTATGGGGCAATGCATTGGTTTTCTGAGAGGGCACCATCCATCCACTAAGAACGCTTTCGTGAAAAATTAGGTACCCTTCCGTCTAACGACGGTGATGGTGGAACTGGGAGCTTTCACGTGAGAGATTCCTTGGTTGTCGTCTGAGTTTAGACTTTGACTTGGACAAGGTTTGCACCTTGACTCGTTGAGCTTTGGCTTTGACTCGCGCGCAGTTTGGCTTTTTGTCGCAGTGGCTTTGACTTTCACCCTTCGCCATGTGATTTCGCACGAAGAAAGATTTGCGTTCAACCATCCTGCCACTAGAAGGATGGGTGAATATTATTTCTAATTTTTCACGTCCGTGCATCCCTCTGCAAAACCGTACTCCTTTTTATGTGCACTAATGGCGTAGTCGGATAGACTTCACTTTCGTAAGGCGAAGAACAAAGGTTCGATGCCGACCACGAGAAGTTTTTTTTTTCTTTCATTTCACCAACGACCACCGCCATATAGCCCAGAAAGTTGGCTTTCCTGCAGCGCAGTTTTGTTCGTGTTTCTTTGTATACCCATGTACGAATAAAAGTCCTTCAGCCTAGAATTCAATGACTGTACTCCTTTATGCCGTAGTTCGAACAGCTGATCTTCTTTTAAATCGCCACAGCTATGAAGCACAGAGAAGAGTTTCAGTAAAAATTCTAGAAATCAGTTGCGGAAATTTTGATTTTCCATAAATGATTGGGTCTCCTCTATTATGCGGACCACCTCTATTCGCAGGTCTTTTAATTATTGAAGCCTTGGGGAAAAAGGAAGAGAAGAAGACCTAAGTAAGACTTCTAGAAGACTATATAAAAACGCACGGGCAGGATAGCCCTCCACAAGCACAGCGAAACATTTTCTATCCACAAAAGGTAAAGACAATGAGATCTCGCCAAACTATTCACAGCATGCATGGAGTTGGTATTTAGAAAGCTTCACTGGGAAAACACAGGATTGAGGATAAACGGGAGCACTTCGGCAACATCATAACACCTGCAAGCAATGCTGAGAAACTAACTTGAGAAAGCACGGCCATGGACCCTTGAGCTAAAAGTATATATGATCAAATCTCAAGTAACGAGGAATATGCATGTCAAAAGAGTCCTTTTCAGCTAATGAAACGAAACGCTTGAAGAAATTAAAGAATACAACTACCTTGAACGGTTGGTTAGTGCTGACCCCAACCTAGAGAGCGAAGTCCGGCTCACAATAGGTATAGGTTGCGGAGCACTCGGCAAGCACTCCCAGATAAAAAACGGTAAGCTACCTCTTTCAGTAAGAAGAAAAATATACAACGAGTGCATACTGCCGAAGATAATACACGGAGCTCAAATTCGGCACATTACTAAACAACTTTATTACAAACTAAGGTCGGCATAACGGGCCATGGAACGAAGAAAGTTAGGAATAACACTCAACGACAGGAAATGAGCTTCATGGATCAGGGAAAAGATGTGAGTAGATGACATCATAGTTCAAATAAATAAAAAAGAAATGGACTTGCGCTGGCCTTGTAATGAGATGAACCGACAACCGGTGGACAATTAGGCTAGCAGAAAGTATACCAATAGATGGATCTATAAGAGGAGGAAGGCCATTAACTGGATAACTGGTTGAAATAAAGCAGCGCATGACAGGCGCGGTTGGAGGTCAATGGGAGATGCCTGATGATGATGATGATTACAAAAAACAAAAGTTGATGCCACTCTAATTCTTCATTATTTACAACACCACGACGAAGATTTTTGTGTTAAATTCAGCGTGGGTGACCATGCAGCGAAGAGAAAGGATAAAGAGTAAAATGGTGACGTCAAAGTTGTAGTGAATAGAAGGGATGCTAAATTCAAAGAATATACTAATGAAATGAAAACAGTAATAAATACACAACATGCTCTGGGGACAAGAGAGGTAGGGAACATGGGACAATCCTGAATACTTGAGAATTGTCAGGAGACCCTTGGTACCGAATGCCGCATCAGGTGTTCTGTAAGGAAGACTAAGTAGGTACAATTCGTAGGACATTCTTCGCTACCTAATGAATAAGCCGTAATGTTGAAGAGCCGTTGGTGTCAACAGAAAACTCCCGTGAACAAATAAAAGAAGTTACTGGCACCACCAGGAATCAAACCTCGAAATAACAAACAGTTCGAGCAAGAGCCAATTGTCTTACCGATTGAGCTACGAGCGCTTTTTGATTACCACGCTTGCACTTTACAATAAAATACATGCTGGATTCAACACATGTATGACTCAAAACTGAAAAACCTCACCAACCATAACTTGGCTGGCATTCTCATTTGAAAAGGGTTTTAACGGTCCCAGTAGCACGAAACCTCAAAGCCATTCCGGCACGCATTCGTGCAATTTCCGTTCTTCTGGATGCCTTGAAATATAATCCCCGAAATACACCCGCGTCGTCCGAGCGTCTACACCGCTGTACACGTAAGCCGAGCGTGCTCGCCAAATCCCCTGGAGACCCAGCAACATTACCATGTCCAACGGCATACCCTCATCGTAATGCACTGCCAGATAACGAAATCCGTGTGTGCTCAGAGGTAGCTCTTGGCGCATAGTCCTCTGGATGCCGTAGCAGAAAAAGACGCCCTCCCAACAGTGTAAGAAAACATGATGTATACTATTTCGGGCGTGTTACACAGTGTACAGTGCGCACCCCACGGAACAAACCCCTTTCTGTCATTGATGTCTTTGTGGTTAATGTGTTGGAGTAAAGTTTAAAAAGAACGATTTCACCCCTGGCGGTACTGGCATTTTCTTAGGAACGTTTTGCCCAGGTCGTCCAGCGTATGAGCCTGGGCACATAGAAACTGGTAGGATAACGCTACATATATCATTATACAGTTTCCTCCGTGCAACAGCACTCAAATACTCCTTTGAAAACCGCACGCACAGAAACATCACTGCGTCGACTACTTGCTTAAAAAAGCCGTGCAGGCCGCTGCTCATTGACATACAAGCCTCATAAAATGATCGCGTACATCACAAAAAATAAAAACCTGCTAGCAAGCTGTCGCACGAACAAATTTGGTCAGCCCTGGCCGACCCTCTTGAACTCTGCTAAAAAGATTTGTTGGACTACCTCTCTCCCAACTTGAGGCCCACACAAAAAACCCGAACACCCGACAAAGTTTCTGCGCATTCCCTCGACAAAAATGTGGAACTTGCGTCAGATACCACAATTTGCTGGCTAGGAAAATGTTGCATGTATTTGCCCTTGCGGACACAGATTAGCCAGAGCTCTGGAGCTGGCGCACGCCAGCAGGGCTCACTGTTTCTATATTACCCCAGTGGAGTGCCCAAGTACTTGACTCAATCAGTAACACTGTTGAGGTTGGCGAAAATCGCTGGGGTGGTTTGCCAGTCGCCGTGCGAGAACCCGACACACTTTCCCCAGTTCACCAGGCTTCCTGTGACAAGACCAAACCGTTTCACGGTTACGACTACGTGGATTGAGCTACGAGCGCACGCAGAGAAGGGGAAAACGGGCGGTGTACTTGACGAGCACAGCTGCGGGTTTACCCCCTGCGCGCTCGCTCAATGCCCCGCGATATCGTCACGCGACGTCTCGCGCCGCGGTGCGCTCCACCCACGGCACGTGTAGCAGCCGTGTGCGCGCCTTACGCATGCGCTAGGACTCCGTACAAATTAAAGGAACTTCCGACCAAAGCGTGGCATTTGACTTGTCCTCTGTCCCTGCCGCCGATCACGTCGCCTCCGTCGGCGGCGGCTGAGATTGAGGAGAAGTCATATTTTCCAACACCGGGCTTGAGCTGCCTTTAATTTTATTTTCACTCATTTGCTTCACCAATACAACTCAACCAATCACAATTCATGGATCATGCATTGATTTAACCTAAGCGAAGAATATGTCTTTGAAGTAATCAAGGGTGTGGTTAAGTACATGTCACTTGTCTATGGTTTCTCTCTTTGTAGAGCCCCGTGTGTGAACTGAAGTGACGTTGCATGGGTAATCGTTGTGGGTGTCGTTTACAGCTTTGCTTTCGAACCACCTTGACAGGGTGAATTGGCGCGAATTTTCTTCATCTTCATTCTTTCTGGGACGCAGCCTTTGTCGCCCGTCTCTGGACTGAACCACGTCGCCGTCATCGTCACCGAGCGAACGATGGGAAGACCAACGAGTGAAAGAAAAAGCGAAGTATGGGAAGACCGACAAGCGAAAGAAAGCAAAGGAGGAGAGTGTCGCGAATTTGGGAGGGGAGTGCGGTTAGCCGGGGCGGCGCAAGCCAGTGCTCTCCAAAAGTGTGCGACGGGTGAGGTGAGGGGACAGTATGCTGCGCCCGCACGCGGTGCTCGACGGCGCTATGCTTGGAAAAAGACGTGAGGGGGGCGTGCGCGCGTCTATGATGTGCGTTCGCTTAAGACGCACTTCGTGCCGCCGACGCAGAAGCTTATCACTGCTGCCGTTGAGAGAACCCACGAGTGAGTGCTGCCTCAGCGCAGTGCTGCTGCGGCCAAATATGGCGTTAGGGAGTATCGTAATCACCAGCGCTCCAGTATCGATGGTGCGCTCCGGTTCCGGCGGTCCCAATGCCGTTCGCGGCCAAGCTCACCACGCAGGCGCAATGGCGCTCCTGCTCGCCATCGGAGTGGACCCGACGGTAAAAAACGGTCACCTAAAATTCGCTACCAGGTCGATCGTCCGCTCTTGCCGCGATGGGCCGTTTTCCCTCTTGTGTATTCTTGCTCCTAGGCGTCAGTTAAAACAAATAAATCGGGGCACCAGAACGGCCGTAGGTGAAGGTAGAACGGACGATTTGGCGAATAGGTACATGAAACCTAGTAACAGCGCAAAGAACACGACACAAGAAGATAAGAGGGCACGAATGCAGGGCAAAGGGGTTGTTAATCAGCGCCGTGTTTCTGTTGTCTTGTCTTCCTCGTCGTGTTTGCGTTGCTGCCAGGCAACAGGAGTAGTGGAAGAAATTTCGTATTCGAACAGATGCCATAAGCATTGATTGATAACATCTGCCTAAACCGCACTTCTCCAGTGCGTTTTACCATTTCTTTTATTTTTACCCCGAACTACTGAACTCTGTCTCCAAACATCGTGTCGGTGTCATTTTTTTTTTCAACTGGCAGACCATGTTAGGCTATCTGCTGGACAGACCTCGTCAGCATCACTAAACTGCATTCTCTCTCTCCCTCTCTCACTCTGAGTCAAGGTTCATACCCTTACCTCTTTGCGCAGCACAGTTATCCTCACCACCTCAGCCTTTTTTATCCTTGAGAAGCCGCAGCACGGAGTACCCTTTAGTACTCGGAGGCATCCGTACAACACTCGCACCACGCTTTCTGTCGCTGTTTAGTCGCCCTAAGCAGTTTGTTGCGAAAAGAGCGAGGAGCCGTGAATAAGGCGTACCTGTAAAAGGTCCCACAGCAATACTGCAGCTCAATACGCTCCCAAACGTAAGTACCGTTAAACGAAGTTGCTGCCCACCACTGTACGTCCAGGATAGCACTGATCGCCAAACCTGCTGCTTATTGCTAAATAGGTCAGCATTGTGAGCATGGGGTATATTTTGAGGGCAGGAGAGCCTTTTTTGGCTTGTAATCCAGATTTATAAACTTGCTATAAGAGTCTCTGCCCTCCAATCCCTGGAGTGCATTCCTGCACGACCGAGTAACTGATAACAGCGGCTTGCCGAGAAAAACAACCTACACACGCAGGTGTTCGCATACATGCGGGAATACATACGCAAATTCTCTCCAGCGAAACAATCTTTTCCACCTATCCACAAATTACTCAAAACGAATTTAGCACCCACGCATTTCTTCCAGTGGAGCGGGGAAGGGGTGCGGGGGGGGGGTTATATCAGTGAGGAATAGACGCACAGATAGACCGGATTTTCCGCGCGTAATAACAGTCCATGGGAGCGCATCACCTGTCCACACCAACAGCCTGGTTCAGGCGACTAGAATCGCTCCTAATTTCAAGGCCAAGGCCGAGGCCAGTGTGCACACATTAATAACCCCTTTGATGTCTCGTTATTTCATTCCTCTTCTCGTCCTAGAAGAAGTCTCACGTTCCGTACGTTTAACATAGCGCCAAGAAATAACGTTTATGGGGATAGATTAATTCAATTCACAGAAATAAATGTCTGGAATAGTTTGCCCTCTGACTCGAAGAGATCACACAATGCTGGGGTAAAACAAAAAAAAGTTTTTGAGCAGGCTAAACAGCTATTTTTTTCCTTTGGTGGCAAACACTTATTTGTGCAATTATACACGGGTGAATCTTTTCAACCTGGCGTTTTTTTCCCTCTTCATAAAACCCATGATAGCTATCGTCGTTTTCGTAGTTTAACTCTCATGTTTTGGGTGTGCCCACAAAGCGCTCTGTCGGAACTTTTTGATTGTGTGAGCAGGTGTAGTTTTGTTTTTCTGAGACCTGATTGTTTTAGGGGAGAAAGACTTCTCTACTGTGTAAAAGTGTATGTTCATAACTAAACTAAAGTGATTTTTACAGTGCCCGCACAGCTATACCTGTGTGACGTGTAATTGATATTTCCCGCTTCTGTGGATTGCTTTTCTTTTTTGGAGCATGCACTAGCCTCTGGCTACGGGTCCAATCAGTGTTTGTAAACTTCATGTGACAAATAGTAATAAACGTTCATTAAATCAATAAAAAATCCTTGAAATTTAGGAATATTCTCTAGATGCATAATGCGCAAACCCGTTTAATCTGTGTATTTAATTGTTGTTCGGATTGCTGGGTTTCCAGCTTCCGCATGAAAGACGAAATCAAAGTGGGGGTACCATATTGTTGTTTGGAGCTCGTCGGTCCCAAGTACGTCTACTGCATGAGGCATGCTGTGTCGTTTTACGGTGCATTTACCCTTCTCCGTGTTTGTATTGTGTTATTAAGGATAACGTACGCTTACAACACTGTCATTCTAAACGTTTTATTGTTTCTAATGTTATCGTGTATCTACAAATTGTGCTGACTCCGCATGATGTGATCAGCAACTGTACACGCTTGCACGCCATCACTAGAGCACCTCGAATCTTAGCAGCAGCTCGTCTCCCTTAACGTAACCATGACTTTCGATGTCGCTTGTCTTAACCCTGCTTGTATCAATACGCGTGGCTCTATTGCTGGTTTTTATCGGTCTAGCAAAGCTATCCTTAGTAGACTCCGATGAACATCCCTCCCCCCTGAGCAGCCGTTCTTGCCGTGTCTCAGGGTGGATGATGCTGAGCGTGAATTGTTTCGTAAATGGCCAGTCAAGTAACCCGTCCTCTTCACCCTCGTGCAGTTGAATGCACAAACGAACGTACACAATGTCCCCCTCTTTTAAAAGCAGAATTCCCCAAGACAGAAGGTAGCGTCGTAGATACACTTTCTCGCTCATGCTCCAAGACCAACCATCTTTCAATGCCTTTTCCTTAAGGGCCGCATATCCCGTTAGAATCCGTTGATGTGTCTTGGTGCCACTTGGAACCGGTGCCAATGCTGAGGTTATGGTGGTCCTCAATGATTCATTTTTTTCTGTGTAGAGGACTTTTATCTCAGTTATTTTATCAAGTAATTTGTCACTCAAAGTGTCACTCTTCAAGGACAGTTGAGAGAGCTTTGTATCTAGGTCTCCTGCTCGCTGTTCTATAGTTTTCACGTGCGCAGCTAGCTCTTTCACCTCAGCCTCGTTCCGATTCAAACGATCGATACTTCGAATTGAGGCTCGTGTAAGCTCGGTTTTTAATGTTTCGCTCAAATGATTGAGGTTGTGGCAAAACTGAACAAGTTTGTCGCTGTGCGAGGCATTCTCCAATGACAGTTGGGCAAGCCTAGCATCAAGTTCGCGTACACTCTCCTTTACCTCTCTTTCTAACGCTACAAAATGGGCATTGTCATTGTTAGCTGTCTCCTGTTGTGCTGCAGGCGCAGCGTGCAGTACAAGCGAGCTACATCCGGACTTCAGGTGTGCACACACGTGCCGGCTCAGCACTGTGGCCAAGCACGTCGGACAGCGGGTCACGTGGTGCTGGCATTCGTGGCGAACGTGCTCGGCGATCTGCGAAGCTGGAAGGACGACACCGCAGCCGTTGGCCTCGTTCCAACAATGCACCTACGTGAAGGACAAAAAATGCAGTGATGAGTATTGAATTGAATTGAAGTTATTTTATTTCTCCGAAATTGTGCACTTGTTTTACAACAGCTATTGTAGAGGAAAGTGGGAAGTAAGCTGCTAACGTCCTCGTCACATTTTTAAAAGGATAGTCTTTCTTGTGATACTTAAAGGGAAACTGAACCGATTCTGTCAAATTTCTATATCATTTCGCATTTCATCGACTGACTCAAACACATCTATCATGATTCATCTGGTCGATAGAGCAGTATTTCATTTTTAAAGCCAGAATGAAGAAATAATACCAGGCGCAACCAGCGGCCGCCGCAACACCTCACAGCAGTGACGCGTACTCGAGTTGCAATGTGATTGGACGATATCCAAGAATAAAGGTTAACCTAGTCTCAGTTTCAATTCCGTGCAACAACATGCGTGGCATAGGACGTTGTCGTTGGTTCGCCATTATTGATATCTCAGGGATGCATACAGCGCTTCTGTCGTGTGGTCGGCTGTATGATAGGTAAGACAAGCTTACCAGCATCGCTTACAATCTTAACATTCTCTAGCCGAGGTGTACGCAGCGGGTAAACGCCCTCCGCGTGTCATGTGAACCGATGGTGAGGTTATCTTAACCAGTTCAGAGAGATGGACGCAGGAAAGCCGTTGACGAGTTTGACATAACAAACATTTAATACACACTTGAAAAACCTTAATGCAAAGCACTCAATAATTAAACTACACGCAAACGATAAACACATATCTAACTAACAATCCCAATATACAACTCAGCTCTAACCCAAAAGTCTCTACAATAAAGTTCTACGCAATTCGTCCGAATCAACTTATTCTATCACCCTCTAGGTGATCTCTCTAAACCACAACTCCCTAGTTGTGTCCTATGGCTGCGTCCGTATTGGACTGGCCTACCCCTGTCGTCGGCGCTGACGTGTCGCACCCTTGCGTGGCCGCGACTCGGTGGTAGCCGTCCTCGTCTCGCTTCTTAGGTGCCGGCGTTTGATGCGCGCGGTCACTCCTTGGACGGCGTGGGCTCCGCGCGTCCTCACTTCTTTCCTCTCAGGCTACCCCCTAGTAGCCGCTCCCGATGTAGGTCCTTGATGCCGACGTTCGACGCGCGTGGCCATCCCTTGGGCAGCGTGGTTCCTCGGTGGCTACCCCCTGGTAGCCGCTGCCGCTGCAGGTTTCAGGTAGGCTCGGCACGAATGTAGCCTTTCGGGGCCGTCAAGGCGAAGGTCGATGGAGCGTGGACGTTGGCCGCAGTTGGCCGACTGATGCCGCTGAGGCCACGAAGACACAGGTTTGTGGTGCACCTAGGATGACGGTGCCGATACGAAGTCGGCCCGCTCCCGCCCAGGCTCGGGTGCCATGGTCGATGGCCTGGCCGCGTTCCCCTGGCTCGTTCCTTGCAGCTCACGTGCTCGTGCCGCCTCCTGGTTTTCTGCCTCCCGGTTTCTCGCCTCCCGGTTTCTTCCTCCCGGTATCTGGCCTCCCGGTTTCTTGCCTCCCGGTATCTGCCATCCGCGTTCTCTTTGTGTGAACCGCTTTTATGTCCTATGGCGTTTCTCGTAGCGCATTCTCCTTGACTGCATGCCTTTCCCATATCCATATATGGTCATCACGCCACTAGTCTCTTGCGCGGCGTTCTCTGATTGGATAACCAGTGCGCTGCCATATTTGCCCATGATGCATCGGGGTTTAGGCACTGGCATTCCCTCATTTGTGCGCTCGTGGCGCGAACTTCAAATTTCCGTTCCTTTGTTCTTTCCTTTCCCTTTTTCGGGGGGTTTTGATGCATCCCCTCTCAGGGGGCGCACTGACACATGACACCGCGTCATCGGAGACGCCCGACTGCAAGGCGCTTGGCCCCCACTTTTCGTATCATTCCTGGCTCGTCCCTGCGCTTTGAAAAGGCGTTATCACACCAGGCGGACAGTTGGATGGCTCGGCGTTGTGCCCGCAAGCTCTCTGTGCTGATGTTACCACAACACTAACGAGACCTCGGAAGCGCGTCAGTTTTAGTATGCACGTGGTCTGCCAGCTTTCTCTCTTAGCAATTCAATTTGGAGTGCAAAATGATAAATGGATATCGAAAACATTACTTAAACAAACAGGATTACTAAAAGAAAAGTGGAGATACAAACCCGCGCTCTGCGACGCACTACATGCACGGCTTTAGAGCGCTCCCGGCCATACAAGCAGCGGTTGCCAGTGAGGAAAAGTGAAATATATCACTTATAACCTGTTGTCCCTTTTTTAGTTTCAGCATTCCGGGCAGGTTATACGAGCATTTCTGGAATAACGCCGGTGCAGTAAGCGTTCAAGTGCCCACGAATATCTTGTCACTAACGTCTCCGTTCTTTCGGCAGTAGCAGCGATCGAAATAGCGCAATGATGCTGCTCCCCGCTGTGCTTATTCATTCTGAGTAAAAAGTGCTTCCCGTATCATAGTTCGACGCTTTACAATAAATATTTCGGTTGGTGTCGATTCTGTATTCATATAATTTCCATTACTCTTTTCCCGCTTTTCAATGACCTTATATTTCCTACTACCGTGCCAGTCGCACAGGCAGCCGCACCGTACGGTCCAGTCAAGCAAATCAACAAAGCTTCGCTTTCGTGGAGCCATTTTGACTTGATCGACTTTACTAAGCTTGATGCGACCTACAAACTAAGAAAGTAAAGCCACATTTTTCTGGGCGCAAATATTTTCTGACTTTGTTTGAATTGAGATAACGAATTTTGATGACCCCACACGCTGCCGGCCGTCTTATTGTGTTGCAAGGTGAGTGAGCCGCGCAGTTACACCAAGCATGCTCTAGTAAGCGTCCAACGAAAGGTCATAGACAATGGGCAGGGCGGGTGCAAAGAGGACAACAGGATTTTATAATTGATTTTCTATTAGATAAATCCGTGTAAACGCACCCAGAGTGGTCGAAGCATGACCCAGCGACCCCAGACTTCAATTTGCACTAGTAATTCCACGATGATAACAAATCATTTCAGTGTCCCTTTAAAAGAGAAAATTTACGATCCGTCCGTCTGTGTTTCTTTGTGTCTGTCTGTCTTTGTCTGTCTGTGGCCGTCTGTATTTCCTGCGATTCATCCACCCGGCCAAACTTTGATAGAATTTTTGAGCAAAACGCTTATATACGCCAAGCATGTCTAAACTAGTAATTCTTATAGCAAAGTTCACACTTGTCGACATTGTTGAGCAAAAAGAAAACTTTAGGCGTATTACCCCTATCGGCCCTGGTGGCGTCAATTGACGCCATCACCAAAAAGTTCCTCTAGCGCATAGAGAACAAAACCAAAAACTCTTAGTTTTCCGGGAAATTGTTCTCTAAAGAGGCCTACAGCGATAGATATCACTTGCTTCATTTGGTAGAGCTGGACGCTACAAGCAAGAAGAAGGCCCAGTGAAGACGAAATTACGACTTTGAGGTTGAAAAAAAATGGCGGTCTGAGTTTTATTCTCAAGCTTGTAAATCTATAAATACGTTCACTAAGAAGCTCATTTTTTGTTTGTAGGTTCATGTAGCCATACGGTTTAGGAAAATATGCAAATGCGATCTCTCTGCTCAACATAAAATTATAATTGCCAGATGTCCTAAATAATTGCGTCTATTGTAACTCTGTTAATATTTGCTCTTCTAACTCCATTGTTTGTGGGCTTATGGGACCCTAAATTTTAGAAACACACACAGAAAACATCGTTTTGCTTGAAATGAAAGAAATCAGGGCTGAAAGGGTAAGAGGCAAAGGATCAACACCCGAATGATAATTGTATTTCGCTTTTTAAAATTTAAAAAATACGTGGCTGCTTGATTTTGACATTGGCCCGAAATCAAAAGTAACGTAAATTTCCAGTAGATGGTGCGAACCTTACAACACGGCACAACTGTATTGACTTGAGCAAACCTCCTTTACGTTTCTCGTGGGAGGAGCGAAAAAAAATTGCAGGCAAAGCGCGTGATATGTAGGCGCGAAATCGCACCGGGGCATTTGCGTGGCAGGGGCGACAGAAAATATCATTTTTCTACCACATTTGCAGCGAAGTGAGCAGATATGCGGCACATTTTTTTATATATGAGGCCACTTCTTTTGCAAACCCTTTACCGCCTGGAGTTTGTAACCATGTGGGGTGCTGGCCGCACGGAGCAGTAATAGAAAGACGAAGGGTACGTCACTGGGTGCCAGCGGGAACAAAGTTTTCCAAGCATTTATTTTGTTCTGACATGGCATTTCCGAGTGTGAATATAGATTACGGGACGGGCGTAATCGCAGTAGTAATAAGAGAAGCTTTATAGTCGCTACTGGGGTTCGTGCTGAGAAATCAAATTGCAAACACTTGCTGATGCCAGTTCGCCTCTTGGCGCTAACCGCTGTGAATGTCTAAAGGGGCCGGATCAAAGGTACAGTTTCAAGTGAATGTTTGCCCGCGCGAAGCACCTAAATTTCCGACATGCGAACGCACGCACCATAGGATGTTGCTCATGTAATCTTTCCCATAACTTCAGCTGTGAATGTGGATAGCGTAGGCTGGCGAGATTGCTGGCGTTAGGCGTTGAACTTCAATACCCTAGAGGTGAGTGAGAAGAAATATAATGCTCGTGGAAAAAGAGCAGAAAATATAATGTGCTGTAGCAGCGCTACCAGCTGCGACAAATAAAGATTAATTTGATCCTGCCCTTAATTTGATAAGTGGGAATAAATCAGTCGTACAACATGCGCGGATTATTCGTTGATTGATTGATTGATTGATTGTAGGGTTTTAACGCGCCGACGCAACGCAGGCGATGAGGCGCACCGTAGTGGAGGGCTCCGGATTAATTTTGACCACCTGGGGATCTTTATCGTGCGCCGAAATCTCGTACACACGGGCGTTTTTGCTTTTCGCCTCCATCAGAAAAGCGGCCGCCGCGGCCGGGAATCGAACCCGCGACCTTGTGCTCAGCAGCGCAACGCCTTAGCCACTGAGCCACCGCGGCGGGTTGGATTATTCGTTCAGATGAGAAACATGATCACCGTATTCTAAGCGGGATCAATCAATTATTCAATAAATAAATAAATAAATAAATAAATAAATAAATAAATAAATAAATAAATAAATAAATAAATCAGGTAGTCAATAAATCAATCAATCGATCAACCAATGCCAACGAAGCAAAAAGTGGGGGGAAACTTACTTCGCATTTGCAAACCCAACGTAAAGGTAATGCTTCCGTTTCAAAACTTAACTGACTCCTAAAACCTTCCAAGAACAAAAGTAGCCCTTGACAGTGCGCCTTTTTCTAAATTATCGGGGGGAAATATAAGCTGTACTTATGTGGGCTTCCTACCGCGTTAACTCATATTCTGACCAGCAATGACGGCCTATGACGACCGCTTATGTGCCCTTGCAAGTTTCGAGTGTTGTGGCAGAGAAATTGGTAAAGTCGGAAAAAAAATAAATGTTTTCAGCACGCAAAAGCACTCCGTGCGCACACCTGCAGTTTGGACGCAACCTGGAAAACACTCGCACACATGTCCGTACGGCACTTCCCGGCGTACAGCCTTTCGCAGCCCGTCACGACGCTGCATGCGCCATTGCTACGATATAAACGCCAGAAGGTGCACCACAGTTCTTCGCTGTTCTCGCAAAGGAAACTCACGGTGAAAAGAAGCTTACGTATGCTTGAAACAGGATGACAGTGCAGAGAAACAAAGAAAATTGAGGGAAGCTTGCGCCCACCGAGTCTCACGCCCCTTATGTAATGCCCTCGGGCCTTTAAGGATGCAATGAATGAAATGAAGGGCAAAGCTATTGTGGAGCATGGCTGGACGCATCATTGTTTATTTGCATATATGCGGTGTTATAGTAGTCGCCGTCATATGTATCGAAAAGGTCGTCGTCGTCTTCACCGTGACTGGTAGATGCCAAGTCATCCTCAGCACTCTAGACTTCCACCAGCTCAACTGGCGAAGCTTGCAACAAGTTGCGCAAGGCTTGAGCCTAGCGAAGCTGCAGGATTTCTTTATACGTGGGCCCTGAAGGACACATCCCCAACCATTTGTACCAGTTTGAAATTGTTTTTTTACTTATTACGTCGCTGGTTTGCAGCGTGCTAGAAGTAAACGCAATATACATCGATGTCTTTTTCCACATGCGACGCATTACATGCGCGGTAGCCGTACGCGGCAGGGCTGGAGGCTTGCATTCTGTGTTGTTTTTTGCTGAAGCAACTGCGAGAGCCCGGGACTCTGCTGCCGGCACGAGGCACGCCGTCAGGAGGGCGCGGAATTTTCTTGGTATTTTTTAGTGTAACGGCGAACTCACCGCTTCTACAACAGCTCCGGTGTTAAAGTTGCGCTATGGATGGCCATGCGCTACACTAGTGCAGGCGGCCATCAAATATCTTCCGCGATATCAAACCAAAAGTTCTCTACAGGAAACGGCATCGGATGCACATGGCTGCCATGGTCTGAGTTCTGCCAAAACGTGCGGTAGGCACGTTTTCCGGTGCGATGCTTCGCTTCGAAAAGGATGCCATTGGCAAGGGAGGCCTAATGAAGGTTTCTGAAACACGCTGGGGGCTTATTCTGTTTCTTTTTAGATCTATCTGAAGAGAAGACTTAGGGCATAAGTTTGTTTTCTGAATACAAGGTGAGGCTAAGGGTTACAAAACGGTCAGCGTGTATCCTTGCGTCACTGAAAAGTAAGTCTAGAAAGAAAGCGTCACCCGGGATGCCTGATAAAGAAAGAGAGAGAGAGGAGGGAGAGTAACCTTGTGCCGGTCTTTCAAGACCTTCGTCTGAATATTTTTGCGCTCACAAGTCTAAAGTATTCACATCCAATCTCGGGATACCTTTGAGATAATTGCGGATCCTCCTCCACTCCTTTGCCATCCATCTTTTATTTCCAGATCTCTTTCTATCGTTCTCTTCGTTTTCCTCTAGCTTAAGCTCGAGGATAGCTCAAGCTGGGTGGATAACGGCGCCACCACCCAGTATGACGAATCACTGCTCTGCCCTTCCGAGAGCTTTCACATTGAGTAGGACGGCTTTAATAATTTTGGTGAGACGTCTCTAAAGCTGAAGCTAGAGCAATTGAAACAATACGCCTCTATCAATAAAATACTGATAGGAACCATATTAACCTCCTAGTAGATTGTTTTTCCCATACATACGACAAATTCTGTAACAGTGGCGCGCAATCTTATACCGCGAGCATGTCACTCTTGGAGCTACGAATTTGCGAAGAAAGCCTCAATCCACAGCCTGCGTGGCACCACCATCACTTCATGCGATTTGCACTTGCTTTGAAGTGCATTTTTGTTTTAAAATTGTTTGCAGTGGTAAGACATTAACGTGCTGGCCTGGTTTAGCCTTTGAGCGCTGAATGAAGGGATACGTGTGAAGTTCCTCCAGCATACAATTTACTCCTTGTCCTAGCTACTGTCATTTCGTTCGAACAGCCGATCTGCCGGCGAATCCCAACCTCCAAAAAACAAATAGGAGCTTTCCTGCAAGAATTCACAACTCACACGTGAGACGGAACGCAAGCTTAGTTTCGATTGCCAAAAAAATAAGACAGTCGTGTCACTTGGCGTTATTTGCAAGGAAGCGGTGTACACGTACAGGTTCTTTGGAAATGTGCTATGCCAATGCAACAGCCTTCACTCGAATTCGTAGAATAGTCCTATTCCTGCGAGGTTGCTCTTCTAAACACGTTAGATAGATTGATTGCAGGGTTTAACGCGCCGACGCAACGCAGGCGATCAGGCGCACCGTAGTGGCGAGCTCCGGATTAATTTTGGCCACCCCCCCAGGTGGCCAAAATTAATCCGGAGCTCACCACTACGTGCGCCGCAAGCTCTTTACGTGCGCCGCAAGCTCCTGCGCACGGGCGTTTTTGCTTTTCGCCTCCACCAGAATAGCGGCCGCCGCGGCCGGGAATTGAACCCGCGTCCTGGTGCTCCGCAGCGCAACGCCTTAGCCACTGAGCCACCGTGGCGGGTCTCTAAACACGTTAGAAACCAGCACTAATTCATTCCGGAAAGAGAGCTCGACTTTGTAATCCCTAAAAACACTAAAAATGGCATAGCCATTCCCGATTACCACAATTAAACGAAAGCGCCGGTGCCACAATAAAGTGAGTTACGCGTACCGTTCAACAACCTATCGTAAGTCAGCCCCCCTAGCATGCTTACCGGTCGTTTGAGCAGGTTCCCGACTGGATACTCCTTACTGCTGACATCGGCTGTGGCACAAACGTCCCCGTCCAGCGGACAGACACACTCAGACGTGGTAACGCAGCACTCGTAACATGGCTCACATAAGGTGTGACCACACAGGAGATAATACGTCAGCCTGGGAACGTTGCTACACGCACTGCAGATTCTGGCTGCTGGTATGGGGCCCACAAATTTCAGGGGTTTCCTTTCCAGGTCTTCTGAATAGCCAACCAGGGCGAATTCATGTCTGCCATGGGCCATGTTCAAAGGCTTCCGGAGTTGGAGCAAACCAGGCTGCCGCCCTGCTCCTAGCTTCGCTGGGTGAGTAACGCATGCCTTTCGACGTGGGCTGTTGGCGTTCCCAGATAAGCGACCCGATATGCTCCAAAGTGATACGGCGCGCAGACAACGCCCCCGCTAGATAAGAGGGATGCATCCGCAAAGTGTGAACAATCGTCACCATGGATTGTGCATGACTTCAGCGCCGTCCTTACCGATGCACTGCTTCCAGCTTTGTCGGCGCTGTTCGAGATAAAAGCGGCTAATGAGTTCAGATCCATCCAGCTACGTCCGCTTCGCTCGCTGGTCTCGCTGAGCAGACCGTCGCGGCAGCTTCCGCTCCCGCACTGAATGCCAAGATGGCTGGCCCCCGCTAGGCAAGCGCTCTAATACGAACTACCGTAAAATCCCGAGAGATAGCCCACCTAAGATCGAGAGCAAATCGAGTGTAAATATAACGTGGGCTAGCTTTCGGTGTGCAGTAAAAAAATATGAGAAATGTATCGCAGGCAAAGAGCGAACACGCGTTTATTAGCACTGTATTCATTCGTCATCAAAACCGTTGAACGAACAGTCGCTCTCACTGTCAAACAACAGGTCGACCACCTCCTCACGCACGGAGTTGGACGCGGTTGGCAGGCAGCAGAAGGAGGGATCGCCGAAACGAGCCGCTCATGAAGCTCTGAGGCATCTTATCCATCGAGGGCTGTTGATATACCGCACCTTTTCAGGTTCCTGTGATCTGTGACCTGTTATCTCACCCTACCCACGCTAGCTAACCTCGTTTCCCCGGGCGTCATCCCCGGCCGGGATGATGCTATTGTCAGGGGTGGGTTATCTTTCGGTGTTTTTGAAAAAATTGGAAAATTGTGCCAAAAACAGGGGTGGGTTATTTTTCGGGGGTGGGGCATCTCTCAGAATTTTACGGTATCTTTGTTCAGTTGAAACATCAGTGACAGAACCAGCACAGGGCATCCAAACAGTCCAAGATACACACCTACGAGAATTAGAAAGCAAGGCAAGAACGTCCCATGAATCGCGGCACCCAACAAGCCAGCCTCGTCCTGGCGATTCGAAAACTAAACAGCTTTTGAAAAGTACGTTGTAACCACTATTTAGGTGTAGCGGATAAACTAGTGGAAAAGAAGTAAATATGTCAGTAAGCACGGCATTATGTTTCATTTGGATGACTTAAAATCAATTACACTAATACCTCATTAACTCGATGTAGTATAAACCGCGTAATATTTCGAGATAAGCGGATTTTCTAGATAAGCAAAGTTGCGAGATTTGCCATAAAATATCGAGGTATTTCCAAAAAAAGGCGCTACTACTTACCAGCTTTTTAACAGCATCTTCTAATCTTGCTTTTCATAAAGGTTTGAAAGAGAAAAAAAACATACAAGGGCCGTATTCTCGACTGCACATATTCCCAGGGAACTGGGGAATTTGCTGGAAGTCTTTTGTGATTTGGTTTCAATTTTGATTACGTGCTTCCTGTTGACAAAGTGGTTTTGTGTGGTTTCGTGTTTTTGAAGTTTCACGACTTTTACTGTCAACAGTTCCCAAGTTTGCCTTATTTCTCTTTAATGAAAGCGCATAATTCTTGGCCAGCAATAAAAAACTAGAATAAATACACCGGACATGACAACGTAGGCCTGTCTTTGCTATTGAACAAGAATACTGTTTGTAATACACGCCCTCTCTGTGATTGGCTGAGAAGGCGTGGCGCATTTTAAACAGTTGGCGGGAATGATCACGTCGTATATTGGCAACTTCGGCCTGCGTACAAGTGAGATAATATTACGCAACAGCTTGAAAATGGCGGCAGCTTTCGCCGCGAAATAGGGCAAAAAATTTTGCCCACCTTCGGCGCCGCGAAATCTCCGCGCATTTGCAGCAGGCGCAGTTTTGCATAACGCGTGGTTTAAAGCATGTTCTCTACCGAAAGAAATAAGAGTTCCGACTGTGTCCAAGTCTGCGATCCCGGAGCATACAAATGAGGTGCAGTATTTCGCTTTTATGTTTGACAATAAAATAAAAGTTATTTGTTTTGCGTAACCGCAACATAAGAGGGCAGTACAACCCTCTCTATGACAAAGAGAACCCAATCAAGGGCGTTTGTCCATACTTCTCCTAGTAAGCTGCTGGGTCACATAATCGAACTCAAGAGAAGAATAACAAAGAGAAGTGACGCGTTTGCTTATTACAGCGCTGATTGAAGTCGTACTTGACCAATGAGTGAATCGGCGACATCGGTGCGCTCCGTGGTTATCAGGGCTGCTCGTATCTGTCATACAAGCGATGGTCGCGGCCACCTTTTTATGTGATCACACCATAAACTTGTAACATAGCAGCAGACGATAGCTCGGCAGCGGTGGCGGCTTCGAAGATGATAACGCAACAAAGCTTGTATTGAAGCAGAAAGCCCAACTATGTTACTAAAAGCGATTGAAAGAAATAAATAAATACGGTAAAAAATTATTTGATGTTTTTGAGCTCAACATCCGCCTTTCGGTCACTTTTGGATCAACGTTACTCGATCGCTTTGTGGTGTTAACGCCAATTTTGACCTGCAGAAATGTGTTTCTGTTGCCAGCCTGAGCTACAGTCTTAATTTTTATAGTACATGCCAAGTGTTTTTATATCTTTCATGCGCAATATTTGATACCCTTGGTTGCGATCTTTATGAGTGAAGCGTGAAATTACACTGCATGTCGTCATAGCTATAGGTGCATCACGTCACTGATTGCTTCCGTTGTGCTTACGCAAAAAAAAGACATTGCGAATTGCCTGGAAATTTGTGCAGTCGAGAATAGGGGCCCTATTCTCGACTGCACAAATTCTCAGCCAAACAAAACCTTATTAGCGGAATTAGAAAGCAGAATAGAAAATAAAATGTGCAGTACATTGGAGGAATTCGGCAAGAATTTCGAAAACATGTTCTCGACGCACGCGCAGGACATTATCAAACAAAGAGCAGGTTTGAACGCCAGAATCACGGCCATGAAAATATGGCCACTGCACCCGCCACCTCAAGCTATCACGAGCGTGGGACCTATTGAAGTGGCCAAACCCTACGCCCGACCGTGTTGCGTTTGACAGTCCCAAAAACCAGCAGATCAGACACTTCCAACTGGAATGGGTCGGAGTAGCAGCGATGACAAATATGTTGTGTGGCAGCGGAACTTCCGCGGGTTTCGCCGCAAGAGGGGAAACCTGAAACAATTCCTGAACACAAAGAAAAACAGGGAAGCACTGGACGTGGTTGCACTGCAGGAAGTGCGATGCCTAGCAAAAAAGTTATCCCGTTACAAATCGTTTTACGGCAGAACCGTGGGTGAGGGTGATACTAAACAACCTGTTGCACGATGATTAGACAAACCTACCTGTGAACTGGCGTGACGACTGTATACCACGTCTTTATCGAAATTTTTTCGACTAAAAATAGGGGGGAAGGTAGTATTTTTATAAATAACGTGTATAGTAGCCCAAAAAAGAAATACAGATTCGCCCAACTTTTCCGTCAAACATTAGACATCGCCAAAAATAAGGCACTAATAATAGTTGGCGATTTCAACGCGCCCAACGCGGCATGGGGTTAGGCCAAGGAAGTACCGAATGGTAGACAATTATGGATCGATGCGCGACAAGAACGCGTGACCCTTCTTACAGACCCGCGATTTCCCACGCACATCGGCAACAGGGTTAGCGCAGATAGCACACCGGATCTGACTTCCTTAAAAAACGGGCCCGTTGCGACTGGAACAATACGCAGGAAAGTATGGAAGGGACCTCTACATCGTTCCTAAGAGCCTGAAGGCGGGACCGTCCAAACCTAGGCGAAACAAAATCAGAATAACGAAATGGGGCGTGTTTCGGGCCCTTCGACACACAGAACTTCGAACGCGGGACGATGTAACGGAAATCGCTAACATAGACGAACGGACGACCCTACTCCGGCAGCACGTGGAACGCTCCACGGGGACCGTCCCAAAGGAAGCCGAGATTCAGTGTGCAGATCCGAAGCTCCTACACATGTGGGACGCAAACTCCAGCCTACATAAACGTTTGAATAAGCAGAAATACAACAGGTTCCTCAGGAGGCGAATAGCACGGTTGGATAAAGACATCGAAGACTATGCGAATCAGCCCTTACGTCAACATTGGAATGAGGCTTGTGAGCTCATGGAGCTTGAAATTTATGGGCTGTTTCACAAACATCGAACATCTTCCGCAGCCTCATTGACCGAGGCAACAGTTAAACAACACAACGACAAAACGTCGGCCGGGTAGTGCACGAGCATAAAAGTACGGAGGCCGAAATACTTCGCAACGACAAAACGTCGGCTGGCTAGTGCACAAGCATAAAAGTATGGAGGCCGAAATACCTACAGAAACCAAGCACAGGTACGTTGGGACGAACGGTACGATTCAACTAAAAGACTACGCGGGAATTGGTAACCCAAAACTAGACCATCCTATCCCCCCGTTCGAGTTTCGTGCTGCAATACACGACTTACGCACTAAATCCGCGACTGGTCCGGACGTCCTAACGAATAAAATGATTCGAAATCCAGACGACGCATCTATCGAGGCACTAACAAAACTTATGAACGATTGTTGGGAGAGTAGCGGCATACCACACCAATGGAGAACAGCTAAAATTGTCCTGATACCGAAGCCTAGGAGAAAGCTGCACCATGAAAACCTCAGGCCTATATCTTTAACTTCGTGTTTGGGTAAGTTTCGTGAGCATGCTGTGTTAAACAGAATAAATGTCTACATGGAGGAAAACGACCTGTACCCTCACATCATGATAGGTTTCCGTGCGAAATATTGACCCCGGACGTCATGTTACGCAAAAAAACATCAGATAATCAATGGCGAAGGCTCGCTAGACACTAGGGGGATTCTCAGTCTTGGGCTCACCATGGTGTTAGACAGCGTCAATCACGAGGCGATTGCCGAGGGCCTCGATAGACTGGGGACCGGAAAACGAGTTTACAATTACATTCGAAATTTTGTTTCTGACAGAACAGCATCCGTAGTGATTGGAAAAATCAAATCGAGCTAATTTGAGATGGGAAGCCGTGAGACACCGCAAGGCTTGGTACTTTCCCCGTTTCTATTTAACGCCGTCATGATGCAAATACGCGACACACTAACTGAGCTAACCACTCTAAATCGAAGTCTCTACGTCGACGACGTGACCCTCTGGATGGCCGGCGGCAGCGACGGACATGTGCAAGACACGTTACAGAGCGGAATAGACGCAATAATCGATTATGTCCGCCCGCGAGGCCTCGAGTGCTCCAACCAAAAATACGAACTCTTGATATACAGACCCACCAGCAGAGGACGCAAACCGGACCCTGCTACACCTAACATTGAGCTCTACGCGGGCAGCCAACACATTCCTACAGTGACCACAATCCGACTGCTTGGCCTTAAAATTCAAGATAATGGCCACAATAAGGAAACCATTAACAATTAGAGAAAAGCACGCAACTAACCGTGCCATTGATTGCACGGGTAGCAAACAGGCACAGAGGCATAAAGAAAGAAAGCCTAATACGACTGATTCAGTCCTTCGTGCTAAGAAAAATAACGTGATTCCTTTTTTCTATATCAAAGCAGACGAGAAAATAAAAATCAACGATCGATCAAAAAGGCATTCAAACGAGTGATCCCCATTCCATTCAGCACTCCAAATGAAGCGTTGGGCATTCATAAACGGTCGACGAATTGGTGGAGGCACAGAGAACGGCCCATTACGAAAGAACATCCCGGAGCCAGACCGGAAGACACATTATTCGTCCGCTAGGAATAGCAAACGAAACACAGGCGGGTCCGAAAGAGGATATCCCCCCTGAATGGCGAGCGCACTTCTCCGTTTCTCCACTCCAAAAAACATGCATCATGGGAATAACGTCACGCGCAGTCGGGAACGAGAACGCGCGCTTGACAAACCATTTGAAAGATCAGAGGACGTGGTCTACGTTGACGTAGCCAAATACCGTGCCCGCGACGCCATGACGATAGCGATAGTGTATCGTCAAGGGCAATTACTCACTTCTACATCGCTCGCTACGGTGCGACCTACCGAGGGTGAGAAGGTACCATTGCCGTGGTCATATCCAACACCAGCACATACATAATTGTTAGCGATTCGAAAGCGGCAGTTAGAAATTTTGCAAAAGGTAGGGTATCGCTTCGAACCTGGAACATACTCGAGAGAGCGGAAAATGTAAGAAACCTTAAAATAACGTGGACACCAGCACACTCGCGCCTGACAGGCAATGAGAGGGTCCACGACGCCGCCTGACGTTTACTCGACCAGGCGGACGTCGACCCCACCTCACCCCACTTCCTCAGATCGGAGACAGATCGCATTATGTCATACAGAGAAATGATGGATCATAACAGATTGGCAAGACGGAAGTATCGCGCCCCGTACTACAGCCTCACTAAACGGGACTCGCTATGGTGGAGGCACTTACAGACGAACACGTTTTGAAATCCGGTTGCGCTCTGTCACTGCTATCCCAAAATGTACTCAGGAGGAGATTGGAAGCTACGCGTGGGTCCGGCGGACCTCTACCAAATGCTATGGTCGTGCCCTGAAAGACAGAATCAAAATGGTGGAGCAAATTCTGGGTGCAACACGTTTACTGCAACGAACAGGAGCAATGGGAGACCGCTTTCCTCCGCCCCGACCCGGAAGTGCTACTTCAGGTCATCAGGATAGCCGAGGCCGCCGCCAGAACCCAAGGACTTCTGGCTGACGACTGAGGAAGAGCGGAGGAAGACGAGTAGAAGACACCACCCTCTCCTTTATCCCTTTCCTTTTTGACCCCATCACGGGCACAATAAAAGTTTCTACTACTGTTGGCGCCGCTTGCACTGGTGGCGCAAGACTGGAGAAACAACGCAATTACTGGTCGACCTAGCTTCTTCTCCCTGGGATTCGCTGCCAGTGTGGGGGACCGACCGTAACGGCCTTGTAAAATTCAACCAAATTCGGTCTCACTCTTCAACACTTAACGTAGCCTAGCAAGAACATCGACAAACCTAACAAAGCTAAGCAAAGCCTAGAAAACCCTAAACGGCTGAGCTCCGCTCTCCCGCTTTGAGCCAGGTTGCGAGGCTAGCTGTCGCAGTTGCTGGAAACTGGGTCCGACTAGAGTTGAGCCCTGCTGGGAGGCTAGGCCGGGAAGCTAACGCGTGCCCGCCGCTTTTTGCTGACGCTCACTGCTTCCGCGTTGCCTCTCCACGCCGGGAGGCACCGAGCGCGTCTTTTAAATGCATAGCATTTTAGTAACTCACAATGTCACGCGGCGTTGGCGTGCCTTGTCGTAGTCCGCATGCGTGCCTTGTCGTAGTCCGCAGGCGCGCCTTGTCGTAGTCCGCAGCCAAAGAAATAACAGTTTCCGGCGCCCGGTTTCGAACCCATGACGCCGCGGGCGGAACGCAAGGTGCCCGGCGCACTACCGACCGAGCCACGAAACCGACACAGATTTCGATGCACTGAACGCGCCTTATATCCTTCACTCATTTCTCGTTTGTTTCGAAAGCGCCACAAGTGGTCCCGCGATCGAGAGATACGACTTGCCGGCGCACCCCCTCGGAAATGCTGTGCATTTGATCTTGCCCCTCGCGAGGGGGATGTCTTTTTTTCTCTCTCTCTCTCTCTTTAGAATGCTGAATCATGCGAACGGCAATTAAACTTCGCAATTCGATATCTGGTAGTACGGATGAGCCAGAAGAATTCTGCCAAATAAAACTGCGTAGAAACACGATTGCGTTCAACTTCTTAAAGGGGCACTGACACAAAATTTTGAAGGCGAGATAACGTCGGAGATAGATTGGTGGGAACACATATACATCATCTGCAAAATATCAGCGGCGAATACAGCCGAGAACATATTTCTTGCTGCTTTTTTTTCTAGTAAGCTCAAGTGTAAACAGCTCCGCAGTTAAAACGGTCACCTAAACCCTACGCCATATAGCTATATCCGCAAGCTGTCGTGTCTCAGGTCTTTATTTATTTATTTATTTATTTATTTATTTATTTATTTATTTATTTTTTTTTTATTTATTTATTTATTTATTTATTTATTTATTTATTAGGCAAGATAAACGCTGGTCATTAAGGGTAACAGAGTGGATCCCTAGAGAAGGCAAGCGTTGCAGGGGGCGGCAGAAAGTTAGATGGGCAGATGAGATCAAGAGGTTTGCGGGGATAAATTGGTCCCTGTTGGCACAGGACCGAGGTAATTGGAGAATAATGGGAGAGGCCTTTGCCCTGCAGTGGGCGTAGATAGGCTGGTGGTGATGATGATTTATTTATTTATTTATTTATTTATTTATTTATTTATTTATTTATTTATTTATTTATTTATTTATTTATTTATTTATTTATTTATTTATTTATACAATACTGCAGGGCACAAATGGGTCCAAGCAGGAGGGGGGGTGTTACAGTGCCATTATATCAATTATACAATCTTTAGCGCGGTAAAAACAATAAACAGGACAATACAAAATTATTTTGAAAAACACTGTGAATTAATAATAGAAAATTTACAAGTCAAACATTTCATCAAAAGATTTCAGCACATTATCGGATGAAACATTTCATGCGGGAGGTTATTCCAGTCGGTTATAGTGCGAGGAAAAAAAGAATACTTAAAATTGTTAGTGCGCGCTGTGATAAGCATGAACTTTGCAGAATGGTAATTCCTGGTGGGACGCGATGATAACGGAGTCAGGAAGGCCGATGTTTCGAGTCTGATATTCCCGTGTGATAATTGGAAAAGAAATTTTAGCCTATTCATTTTGCGTCGAGATTCCAAAGTTGGGATTTTATTTATTTTCATTAGTTCTGTTGGGGAGTCATAACGGCGGTATCGGTTGTAAATGAAGCGGACGGCTAATCTTTGAATTTTTTCGAGATTGTCAATGTCTTTTTTAGTATGTGGATCCCAGACTACGCATGCGTATTCAAGGCATGGTCGTACTATTGAGTTATACGCAAGAAGCTTTATGTTCGCAGGCGAGTTTTTCAGTTTATGTCTTAGTAAGCCTAGTTTTCGTAGTGCGGAGGCGAATACTTTAGGAATGTGGTAGGACCATGTTAGATTACTAGTAATTGTAACGCCAAGATATTTAAAGCTGTCAGTTCGCGAGATAGGAAGACCATTGATTGTGTACTGATGTTCATATGGTTGCTTTTCGTTAGTAATACGCATAAATACGGTTTTCTCAGTATTTATTTTCATGTCCCAAAGGTCGCACCAATTATTTATTGCGTCAAAGCTATCGTTTAGAATTTGCTGATCATTAGCAGAATTAATTGTGCTGGATAACAAACAGTCATCTGCAAATATTCGTATTTCAACGCCTTCTTTAACACATGATACTCCATCGTTATTATAAATCAGGAAAAGTAACGGTCCCAGAACACTTCCCTGGGGGACGCCGGAATTAACAGGAAGGAAGTCTGAATGAGAACCATTTATATCTACAAATTTAACGCGGGAATGCAGGTAAGATTTTATCCAGTTTACGATGGTAGATGGAAGACCTAGTAAATTAAGCTTGAAAATTAACTTTGAATGGAAAATTCTGTCGAAGGCTTTGCTGAAGTCTATGAAAACTACGTCGGTTTCGCCTGATTTGTCAATTACAGCAGAGAAGGAATGAATAGAAGTAATAAGCTGAGTAGTGGTAGAAAGGCCCTTACGGAACCCATGCTGAAATGGTGACAGAATATTACGCTCATCTAAAAAGTTTAAAATGTAGTTCGACATAATTCAGCACATCAGATCTGAATTTATGAGAATGCTACAGGGCAAGGAGCTCTCCGTATATGTCCCCTATTCCGTCAACGTGATACACTTCGGCAGACACGCGCCGCATGGAGAGGGCCTTCGAGGTGATCTACTGGCGACGGGTATTAATTTCCTTGTAAGCGGCTCCATTGGGAACACTTTGAGATGGTGAAAGTGTCAATAACAGCAATACAGAAGGAAACGCGGTATGCACGCAGAGCTAACCGTGTGCATATAACGTTGTGTTGTAAACGGTGTGTCGACCTCGGTGACGTCCTGGCACGCCAGATGCCAGCATTGTTGCCCCGTCGCAGGAACCCACGCTGCCCTGACAACTCCGTCACATTGCGGTGACGTTTCCTTTGTGTTATCTTTAAAATTGGTATTTCTTATCCTTATGCATACTTCGCGTAACTTTGAGTTGTCATCGGCTACCGTTTGTAATGGTCTATAGTCTGGGTATTTTTGTTTCCAAAGTTTTGGTTCAAACATATCTTTGTTCGTAACCTTTGCGAGCACCCTCGTGCCATTACAGGCACGGCGGCAAGTCCAACTCACTCCTGAGTACCCCAAGCAACCTGTGCTTCTCGACATATGGTAAAGCATTTTAGTTTTTAATAGGCACAATTTTCAAGATAAAAAGATTATTTAGAACTCAAGCTGCAGCACAATAACAGCCTTGCCCTTATCCTGCGGTGTGCATCCAATGTCTGGTGGTTGTGACGCTTCTCTTCTGTGTCTGGCGATGACAGGTCATTATCACTGACGATGACAGAGTACGATGACCTGTGGCCTAATCTAGCAAAGTTGGCTGCAAAGGAAGGCAGGTAAGGAGCCCGGTGTGGACGCGTATATGAAAACAAATGGGGCATCTTCAGTTGTACAAACATTAATGTTCTTGCAGCTCTGCTGTGTCAAGCCGTACCAAGGAGAGAGAGAGAGAGGGGGGAACAAACTTTTATTGGAACGCACGAAAACCTAAGGGATCGAGGCATCCTGACACCAGGATGCCTTAAACACGAAGCCCTATAGGTCGGTGTATTCACTCGTGCATACTCTCTTTTGTACTCACTTGTGCTCATACTCACGAGTGAGTACGATGATAAGTGAGCACACACCCAGAGGAAAAAGTGAGTACGATGATGAGTGAGTACACACGCAGAAACAAACGTAAGTACGATCATGTTTGAGTATAGACGGGATGACGTGTGCTCGCGATTACAGTACTAATGAGGACTACTTGTGAGTGCATGTACTCCTGAGTGCAGCACTGGAGAGTAGTGTACTTGTGCAAACCGGGGCCGAAATCTGCTGACCGATACGTTCAGTTTGAAGCGAAGCGGT